>NC_034179.2:6347117-6399617 GCF_002021735.2 Oncorhynchus kisutch | reverse complement strand
CCTGAAGACCTCCCCCTTCCTACTCACCCCCCCTCTCCACCCACTCCTTCCCTGAAGACCTCCCCCTTCCTACTCACCCCCTCCTCTCCACCCACTTCTTCCCTGAAGACCCCCCCCCTCTTCCTACTCACCCCCCTCTCCACCCACTCCTCCCTGAAGACCCCCCCCTTCCCACTCACCCCCTCTCCACCCACTCCTTCCCTGAAGACCCCCTCCTTCCCACTCACCCCCCCCCTCCCTCCCTGAAGACCCCCCCCCCCCCCACCCCCCCTCCTACTCACTCTACTCTGCCCCTCTCCCCTTGCCTTTAACCTTTCAGGAAATTACCGTGGGGAAATGGGGGTTGGCTGTCACCGTGGCAACAGCCAATTAGGTGTGAAGACATTATCATAGGTAATAAAGAGCTGGGTAATAAAGTGGCGTTCTGCTCATCAGGGAAGAGGAGAAGCTAGAGGGGAATAGACGAGATGGAGACACTGATCCATAGATGACCACTGTGTGTGTGTGTGTGTGTGGGGGTTAGGCTGTGGGTGGGGGACAGGGTATAAACCTCACCGGGGGACAGGGTATAAACCGCCACACAGATTTAGACTCTCTTTAATAAGAGATGAACTATTGATCACTGACCTTGTTATCAAGCAGCTAATGTTTTGAGCCAGCGCTTTAGAACCCCCGCCCCCCTCCCGTCCTCCACCCCCCTCCCGTCCTCCACCCTCCGTCCCCCGCCCCCCTGCCGTCCTCCACCCCCGTCCCCCGCCCCCCTCCCGTCCTCCACCCCCCGTCCCCCGCCCCCCTCCCGTCCTCCACCCCCTGTCCCCCGCCCCCCTCCCGTCCTCCACCCCCTGTCCCCCTCCCGTCCTCCACCCCCCTCCCGTCCTCCACCCCCGTCCCCCGCCCCCCTATTTCTAGGTCTCTCTGACTAGGTCTCTATATCTAGGTCTCTCTGACTAGGCAGCGATATCTAGGTCTCTCTGACTAGGCAGCGATATCTAGGCCTCTCCGACTAGGCAGCGATATCTAGGTCTCTGACTAGGTCTCTGACTAGGTCTCTATACCTAGGTCTCTATATCTAGGTCTCTATACCTAGGTCTCTCTGACTAGGCAGCGATATCTAGGTCTCTCTGACTAGGCAGCGATATCCCGTCCTCCACCCCCCGTCCCCCGCCCCCCCTCCCGTCCTCCACCCCCCTGTCCCCCGCCCCCCTCCCGTCCTCCACCCCCCTGTCCCCCGCCCCCCTCCCGTCCTCCACCCCCCGTCCCCCGCCCCCCTCCTGTCCTCCACCCCCCTGTCCCCCGCCCCCCTCCCATCCTCCACCCCCTGTCCCCCTCCCATCCTCCACCCCCCTCCCGTCCTCCACCCCCCTCCCGTTCTCCGTCCCCCTCCCGTCCTCCACCCCCCTGTCCCCCGCCCCCCTCCCGTCCTCCACCCCCCTGTCCCCCGTCCCCCTCCCGTCCTCCACCCCCCGTCCCCCTCCCGTCCTCCACCCCCCTGTCCCCCGCCCCCTCCCGTCCTCCACCCCCTGTCCCCCGCCCCCCTCCCGTCCTTCACCCCCCGTCCCCCGCCCCCCTCCCGTCCTCCACCCCCCTGTCCCCCGCCCCCCTCCCGTCCTCCACCCCCCTGTCCCCCGCCCCCCTCCCGTCCTCCACCCCCCGTCCCCCTCCCGTCCCGAATAACCAGGATATATATACTCTAGTATAATTTTTGTATATCTGTGTCCATATTGTCCAGTAGTTTTTAGTGGATAGACTAGACTAGGTAGGGTAAACTAGTGGTTAGAGCGTTGGACTAGTAACCGAAAGGTTTGCAAGTTCGAATCCCCGAGCTGACAAGGTAAAAATCTGTCGTTCTGCCCCCTGAAAAAGGCAGTTAACTCACCGTTCCCCTGTAGGCCGTCATTGTAAATAAGAATGTGTTCTTAACTGACTTGCCAAGTTAAATAAAGGTAAAATAACATAAATAAAGTGGCTCAAGAGAAAATGGCCTAATTCATGAAATTAGCATCTAATCAACAATGGCATTATTTCCAATGAACTCTGCAACTCTTCCAGCTATAGACCAAAACATTTACAACCAATACATGTTGACATAGTAAAAATGTTTTTAATGCTAATTATTATTGAATACTGAAACCCTCATATTAAACACTAATTGTATCCACTAAATGAATTTTTTTTAAATTTATTTTATTTTATTTTACCTTTATTTAACCAGGTAGGCAAGTTGAGAACAAGTTCTCATTTACAATTGCGACCTGGCCAAGATAAAGCAAAGCAGTTCGACAGATAAAACGACACAGAGTTACACATGGAGTAAAAACAAACATACAGTCAATAATGCAGTATAAACAAGTCTATATACAATGTGAGCAAATGAGGTGAGAAGGGGGGTAAAGGCAAAAAAGGCCATGATGGCAAAGTAAATACAATATAGCAAGTAAAATACTGGAATGGTAGTTTAGCAATGGAAGAATGAGCAAAGTAGAAATAAAAAATAATGGGGTGCAAAGGAGCAAAATAAATAAATAAATAAAAATTAAATACAGTTGGGAAAGAGGTAGTTGTATCATATTTATATGATATGATTTATACATTTGATATGTTTTACAGCTTTGTCATTACATTTGTTTTATTAAAAAATCATCTTATTTGATCACAGGGCCAGAGATGATTAAAGACACTGGTGATAATCTGAAGTACCCAAAATGGCCACTAGATGTCCTGTGATAAATGACTTAAAATCCTTGAAAGTTACAAAAATTCTGGTAGTTTACTGGTAAACTTTCAAAGGTTTCCACTAACACATCCTCCCTTTGTAACCCGAATTGTAGCATTAGCAAGATGCAACACTTGAATACAGGTTTTTCTCATTGAGATAAAAAAGGATTTTACAAGTAAAACCTGTTCGATATGCAATATATGGCAGCAAGAAGTGGGCCTTGTCTTTACACAGTGTTATTGTTCCAACGCTTTTGCTGCTCCACACTAAGTTCTGCCACTGCAGAGATATAGATCTATATATCTAGATCTATATATCTAGGTCTATATATCTAGTTCTATATATCTCGGTCTATATATCTAGGTCTATATGTAGGTCTATATATCTAGGTCTATATATCTAGGTCTATATATCTAGATCTATATATCTCGGTCTATATATCTAGGTCTATATATCTAGGTCTATATATCTAGTTCTATATATCTAGGTCTATATATCTAGGTCTATATATCTAGGTCTATATATCTAGGTCTATATATCTAGGTCTATATGTAGGTCTATATATCTAGGTCTATATCTAGGTCTATATATCTAGGTCTATATGTAGGTCTATATATCCAGGTCTATATGTAGGTCTATATATCTAGGTCTATATCTAGGTCTATATATCTAGGTCTATATATCTAGGTCTATATGTAGGTCTATATATCTAGGTCTATATCTAGGTCTATATGTAGGTCTATATATCTAGGCCTCTATATCTAGGTCTATATATCTAGGTCTATATATCTAGTTCTATATATCTAGTTCTATATATCTAGGTCTCTATATCTAGGTCTCTATATCTAGGTCTCTATATCCAGTTCTATATATCTAGTTCTATATATCTAGTTCTATATACCCAGGTCTCTATATCTAGGTCTCTATATCTAGGTCTCTATATCCAGTTCTATATATCTAGTTCTATATTTCTAGTTCTATATACCCAGGTCTCTATATCTAGGTCTCTATATCTAGGTCTCTCTGACTAGGTCTCTATATCTAGGTCTCTCTGACTAGGTCTCTATATCTAGGTCTCTCTGACTAGGGCTCTCTATATCTAGGTCTCTCTGACTAGGTCTCTCTATATCTAGGTCTCTCTATATCTAGGTCTCTCTGACTAGGCAGCGATATCTAGGTCTCTCTGACTAGGTCTCTCTATATCTAGGTCTCTCTGACTAGGTCTCTCTATATCTAGGTCTCTCTGACTAGGCAGCGATATCTAGGTCTCTCTGACTAGGTCTCTCTATATCTAGGTCTCTCTGACTAGGCAGCGATATCTAGGTCTCTCTGACTAGGTCTCTCTATATCTAGGTCTCTCTGACTAGGTCTCTCTATATCTAGGTCTCTCTGACTAGGTATCTCTATATCTATGTCTCTCTGACTAGGTATCTCTATATCTAGGTCTCTCTGACTAGGTCTCTCTATATCTAGGTCTCTCTGACTAGGTCTCTCTATCTAGGTCTCTCTGACTAGGTCTCTCTATATCTAGGTCTCTTTGACTAGGTCTCTCTATATCTAGGTCTCTCTGACTAGGGCTCTCTATATCTAGGTCTCTCTGACTAGGTCTCTCTATATCTAGGTCTCTCTATATCTAGGTCTCTCTGACTAGGCAGCGATATCTAGGTCTCTCTGACTAGGTCTCTCTATATCTAGGTCTCTCTGACTAGGTCTCTCTATATCTAGGTCTCTCTGTCTAGGCATCGATATCTAGGTCTCTCTGACTAGGCATCGATATCTAGGTCTCTCTGACTAGGTCTCTATATCTAGGTCTCTCTGACTTGGTCTCTATATCTAGGTCTCTCTGACTAGGCAGCAATATCTAGGTCTCTGACTAGGTCTTTATAACTAGGTCTCTATATCTAGGTCTCTATATCTAGGTCTCTGACTAGGCAGCGATATCTAGGTCTCTCTGACTAGGTCTCTCTATATCTAGGTCTCTCTGACTAGGTCTCTCTAGGTCTCTATATCTAGGTCTCTATATCTAGGTCTCTCTGACTAGGCAGCGATATCTAGGTCTCTCTGACTCGGCAGCGATATCTAGGTCTCTCTGACTAGGTCTCTATATCTAGGTCTCTCTGACTTGGTCTCTATATCTAGGTCTCTCTGACTAGGCAGCAATATCTAGGTCTCTGACTAGGTCTCTATACCCAGGTCTCTATATCTAGGTCTCTATACCTAGGTCTCTATATCTAGGTCTCTCTGACTTGGTCTCTATATCTAGGTCTCTCTGACTAGGCAGTGATATCTAGGTCTCTCTGACTAGGTCTCTCTATATCTAGGTCTCTCTGACTAGGTCTCTCTATATCTAGGTCTCTCTGACTAGGTCTCTCTATATCTAGGTCTCTCTGACTAGGTCTCTCTATATCTAGTTCTCTCTGACTAGGTCTCTATATCTAGGTCTCTCTGACTAGGTCTCTCTATATCTAGGTCTCTCTGACTAGGTCTCTCTATATCTAGGTCTCTCTGACTAGGTCTCTCTATATCTAGGTCTCTCTGACTAGGTCTCTCTATATCTAGGTCTCTCTGACTAGGTCTCTCTATATCTAGGTTTCTCTGACTAGGTCTCTCTATATCTAGGTCTCTCTGACTAGGTCTCTCTATATCTAGGTCTCTCTGACTAGGCAGCGATATCTAGGTCTCTCTGACTAGGTCTCTCTGACTAGGTCTCTATATCTAGGTCTCTCTGTCTAGGTCTCTCTGTCTAGGTCTCTCTGACTAGGTCTCTCTGACTAGGTCTCTATATCTAGGTCTCTCTGTCTAGGTCTCTCTGTCTAGGTCTCTCTGACTAGGTCTCTCTGACTAGGTCTCTATATCTAGGTCTCTCTGACTAGGTCTCTATATCTAGGTCTATCTGACTAGGTCTCTATATCTAGGTCTCTCTGACTAGGCCTATTTCTGGTCTGGCTATGAGCCAGCAGAGTCACTTTGTGGGAGTAGAAGTGAATTGCCTCCTTCATTTTTTTCTAGAAGTGGGCAAAAGCGGAATGGCCTTGTATTGAAGTGAGGAAGATGCTACAGTGCCTCTCTCTAACTGGAAAGAGGATTAGTTTAGGTCTAAGCAAAGGGAGACAGGCGATGGTTGGTTGATCTGCTACCGTCACACCCCTTTATAGTGGAGCCATCCCCTACCATGCCTAAACACCCTCTGCCTCTGTGTTAGGGAAGGCTAGCATGGCTATTATGTGTCTCTTTGGGTCTCTCTCTCTCGGTCAGCCCGCTCGGCTCGTCTGGTTTTGAAGGTCTTGGTTGGCCCTAAGCCCAGCTGTTTATTCTCTGTTGTGTTTCTGTTGCGGCTGCAGGATTTATACATCTAGGGGCCTGATAGATTTATAGCTAGGCATGAATGAACTCTCCAGTGTGATAAATACCATCCCTCCCCTCCTCTTCCTCACTGTTCTATCCCTCCCCCCTTCCTCACCATTCTATCCCCCCTCTTCCTCTTCACTGTTCTATCCCTCCCCTCCTCTTCCTCACTGTTCTATCCCTCCCCTCCTCTTCCTCTTCACTGTTCTATCCCTCCCCTCCTCTTCCTCCTCACTGTTTTATCCCTCCCCTCCTCTTCCTCTTCACTGTTCTATCCCTCCCCTCCTCTTCCTCACTGTTTTATCCCTCCCCTCCTCTTCCTCAATGTTCTATCCCTCTCCTCCTCTTCCTCACTGTTCTATCCCTCTCCTCCTCTTCCTCACTCATCACCTGTCTGTTGTGTTTGCAGCTGTTCTGGGAGAAGCGGTTGAAAGGCCTGAGGGTGTCAGCTATCACAGAAGAGGTCCTCAGGAGCATGGAGCTTCCTAAGGGTTTAACAAGTAGGAGCCCTGCCGGTCGTCTGTTTGTTTAGTTAGCCTGTTATTACTAATATCAGCTTATCAATCATGTTATAGTTGTACATAACCACATTATCATAGTCATAGTTATAATGTATTTGATCCATTTATTAGTTCAATATATTTACAGATCTATTATGAGTAAAATACACTGGACTGTCAGATAGAATACATGTAAGTTGAAGTCTGTTTATTCATCATATATACCTGTTATACCTGAAGAACACAGTCTAATGACCTGATATACCTGAAGAACACAGTCTACTGACCTGATATACCTGATATACCTGAAGAACACAGTCTAATGACCTGATATACCTGAAGAACACAGTCTAATGACCTGATATACCTGAAGAACACAGTCTAATGACCTGATATACCTGAAGAACACAGTCTAATGACCTGATATACCTGATATACCTGAAGAACACAGTCTAATGACCTGATATACCTGAAGACCACAGTCTAATGACCTGATATACCTGATATACCTGAAGAACACAGTCTAATGACCTGATATACCTGATATACATGAAGAACACAGTCTAATGACCTGATATACCTGATATACCTGAAGAACACAGTCTAATGACCTGATATACCTGAAGAACACAGTCTAATGAGCTGATATACCTGAAGAACACAGTCTACTGACCTGATATACCTGATATACCTGAAGAACACAGTCTAATGACCTGATATACCTGATATACCTGAAGAACACAGTCTAATGACCTGATATACCTGAAGAACACAGTCTAATGAGCTGATATACCTGAAGAACACAGTCTAATGACCTGATATACCTGATATACCTGAAGAACACAGTCTAATGACCTGATATACCTGAAGAACACAGTCTAATGACCTGATATACCTGAAGAACACAGTCTAATGACCTGATATACCTGATATACCTGAAGAACACAGTCTAATGACCTGATATACCTGATATACCTGAAGAACACAGTCTAATGACCTGATATACCTGATATACCTGAAGAACACAGTCTAATGACCTGATATACCTGAAGAACACAGTCTACTGACCTGATATACCTGATATACCTGAAGAACACAGTCTAATGACCTGATATACCTGAAGAACACAGTCTAATGACCTGATATACCTGATATACCTGAAGAACACAGTCTAATGACCTGATATACCTGATATACCTGAAGAACACAGTCTACTGTCCTGATATACCTGAAGAACACAGTCTAATGACCTGATATACCTGATATACCTGAAGAACACAGTCTAATGACCTGATATACCTGAAGAACACAGTCTACTGACCTGATATACCTGATATACCTGAAGAACACAGTCTAATGACCTGATATACCTGAAGAACACAGTCTAATGACCTGATATACCTGATATACCTGAAGAACACAGTAATGACCTGATATACCTGAAGAACACAGTCTAATGACCTGATATACCTGAAGAACACAGTCTAATGACCTGATATACCTGATATACCTGAAGAACACAGTCTAATGACCTGATATACCTGATATACCTGAAGAACACAGTCTAATGTCCTGATATACCTGAAGAACACAGTCTAATGACCTGATATACCTGAAGAACACAGTCTAATGACCTGATATACCTGAAGAACACAGTCTAATGACCTGATATACCTGATATACCTGAAGAACACAGTAATGACCTGATATACCTGAAGAACACAGTCTAATGACCTGATATACCTGATATACCTGAAGAACACAGTCTAATGACCTGATATACCTGATATACCTGAAGAACACAGTCTAATGACCTGATATACCTGAAGAACACAGTCTAATGACCTGATATACCTGATATGCCTGAAGAACACAGTCTAATGACCTGGTATACCTGATATACCTGAAGAACACAGTCTAATGACCTGATATACCTGAAGAACACAGTCTAATGACCTGATATACCTGAAGAACACAGTCTAATGACCTGATATACCTGATATACCTGAAAAACACAGTCTAATGACCTGATATACCTGAAGAACACAGTCTAATGACCTGATATACCTGATATACCTGAAGAACACAGTCTAATGACCTGATATACCTGAAGAACACAGTCTAATGACCTGATATACCTGATATACCTGAAGAACACAGTCTAATGTCCTGATATACCTGATATACCTGAAGAACACAGTCTAATGTCCTGATATACCTGATATACCTGAAGAACACAGGCTAATGACCTGATATACCTGAAGAACACAGTCTAATGACCTGATATACCTGAAGAACACAGTCCAATGAAATGCTTATTTGCTGGTTCACCTCTTGACAGTCCAAAGAAATTCCTCTCGACAGCTTTACCTCTAGATAGAGGTTGACCTCCTAGACAGGTTGACCTCTCGACAGCTTTACCTCTAGATAGAGGTTGACCTCCTAGACAGGTTGGCTCGCTAGACAGGTTGGCCTCCTAGACAGGTTGGCCTCCTAGACAGGTTGGCCTCCTAGACAGGTTGACCTCCTAGACAGGTTGACCTCCTAGACAGGTTGACCTCTAGATAGAGGTTGACCTCCTAGACAGGTTGACCTCTAGATGCAGCAACTATAGAAGAAAGAGCCATGCAAAAAAATGTAATTAAAAGTCAATGACATAATGAGTCATTTAAACAAACACAATGAGTTATGTGAGTCTGTCTGTGGAGGTTGGGGTGTTCTGCCTATTGTTCTGTTTGTGACCCGTGTTCCTGCCGTCGTGTTGTCCTGTATCAGGCGTGGGGCCAGACACGTCAGACGAGACACTCCTCTCGGCCATCGCCAGCGCCCTCCACATGAGCTCCTCCCCCATCACGGGCCAGACGACCTCGGCTGCAGAGAAGAACCCGGCTATCTGGCTCAACACGTCGCAGCCCCTGTGTAAGGCCTTCATAGTCACCGACCAGGACATCCGGTAAGAACCTGGTGGGTTTCGGGGTCCTCAGTGCATACATAATTACAGTGCACTGTGCACGTCTCTCCTCTGAGCTGTGGTATTGATCTGCTGTGGTATTGATCTGCTGTGGTATTGATCTGCTGTGAGCTGTGGTATTGATCTGCTGTGAGCTGTGGTATTGATCTGCTGTGGTATTGATCTGCTGTGAGCTGCGGTATTGATCTGCTGTGAGCTGCGGTATTGATCTGCTGTGGTATTGATCTGCTGTGTTACTGATCTGCTGTGTTATTGATCAGCTGCGGTATTGATCTGCTGTGAGCTGCGGTATTGATCTGCTGTGAGCTGCGGTATTGATCTGCTGTGAGCTGCGGTATTGATCTGCTGCGGTATTGATCTGCTGTGTTACTGATCTGCTGTGTTATTGATCTGCTGTGGTATTGATCTGCATTGGTATTGATCTGCTGTGGTATAGATCTGCTGTGGTATAGATCTGCTGTGGTATTGATCTGCTGTGGTATTGATCTGCTGTGGTACTGATCTGCTGCGGTATTGATCTGCTGTGGTATTGATCTGCTGTGGTATTGATCTGGGGTGAGCTGTGGTATTGATCTGCTGCGGTACTGATCTGCTGCGGTATTGATCTGCTGCGGTATTGATCTGCTGTGGTACTGATCTGCTGTGGTATTGATCTGCTGTGGTATTGATGTGCTGTGGGCTGTGGTATTGATCTGCTGTGGGCTGTGGTATTGATCTGCTGTGGTATTGATCTGCTGTGGTATTGATCTGCTGTGGTATTGATCTGCTGTGGTATTGATCTGCTGTGAGCTGTCTATCCCCAAGCCATATGACTGCTAAATACTGTAGCTAACTAAATAGCTAACAAAATGGCAGCACGGACTATCTACTCCTCCATTGATCCTATCCTCTACATAGTGAACTGTGATGACTATCTATCTAAGTTGACCCTTATTTTTTTTAAATTAGTGTTTTATTGTTGTCTCTATGGTCACTCACAGGGCCCTACACACTGTCTCAGGGCCCTACAGACTGTCTCAGGGCCCTACAGACTGTCTCAGGGCCCTACACACTATCTCAGGGCCCTACAGACTGTCTCAGGGCCCTACAGACTGTCTCAGGGCCCTACAGACTGTCTCAGGGCCCTACACACTGTCTCAGGGCCCTACAGACTGTCTCAGGGCCCTACACACTGTCTCAGGGCCCTACACACTGTCTCAGGGCCCTACACACTGTCTCAGGGCCCTACAGACTGTCTCAGGGCCCTACACACTGTCTCAGGGCCCTACAGACTGTCTCAGGGCCCTACAGACTGTCTCAGGGCCCTACACACTGTCTCAGGGCCCTACAGACTGTCGCAGGGCCCTACAGACTGTCGCAGGGCCTCTACACACTGTTGCAGGGCCCTACACACTGTCGCAGGGCCCTACACACTGTCTTAGGGCCCTACAGACTGTCGCAGGGCCCTACAGACTGTCGCAGGGCCTCTACACACTGTCGCAGGGCCTCTACACACTGTCCCAGGGCGCTACACACTGTCTCAGGGCGCTACAGACTGTCGCAGGGCCCTACACACTGTCGCAGGGCCCCTACACACTGTCGCAGGGCCCCTACACACTGTCACAGGGGCCCTACACACTGTCACAGGGGCCTACACACTGTCACAGGGGCCTACACACTGTCAAAGGGCCCTACACACTGTCGCAGGGCCCCACACACAGTCGCAAGGCCCCACACACTGTCACAGGGCCCTACACACTGTCACAGGGCCCTACACACTGTCACAGGGCCCCTACACACTGTCCCACGGCCCTACACACTGTCAAAGGGCCCCTACACACTGTCCCATGGCCCTACACACTGTCAAAGGGCCCTACACACTGCCGCAGGGCCCTACACACTGTCACAGGGCCCTACACACTGTCTTAGTGCCCTACACACTGTCACAGGGCCCTACACACTGTCACAGGGCATCTGCCAAACCCAGATTCGTCTGTCGGACAGCCAGAGAACACATTTCCACTGCTCCAGAGTCCAGTGGCGGCGAGCTTTACACCTCTCCAGCTGACTCTTGGCATTGCGCATGGTGATCTTATGCTTGTGTGCGGCTGCTCGGCCATGGAAACACATTTCATGAATCACACATCACACATCTCCAGACGAACAGTTCTTGTGCTGACTTCGCCTCCAGAGGCTGTTTGGAACTTGTTGGAAAGGTGGCATCCTATGACGGTGCCACGTTGAAAGTCACTGAGCTCTTCAGTGAGGCCGTTCTACTGACAATGTTTGTCTATGGAGCGTGGCTGTGTGCTCGATTTTATACACCTGTCAGCAACGGGAATGGCTGAAATAGCCGAATCCACTAATTTGAAGGGGTGTCCACATACTTTTGTATAGATAGTGTATCAACCTCCATCACTCCAGTAACCCTGTACATTGTTAATATGGTACTGACCCTGTATATAGTCACCTTACCCCTCTACATATCTACCTCCATCACTCCAGTATCCCTGTACATTGTTAATATGGTACTGACCCTGTATATAGTCACCTTACCCCTATACACATCTACCTCCATCACTCCAGTATCCCTGTCACCTTCCCCCTATACACATCTACCTCCATCACTCCAGTATCCCTGTACATTGTTAATATGGTACTGACCCTGTATATAGTCACCTTCCCCCTAAACACATCTACCTCCATCACTCCAGTATCCCTGTACATTGTTAATATGGTACTGACCCTGTATATAGTCACCTTACCCCTATACACATCTACCTCCATCACTCCAGTATCCCTGTCACCTTCCCCCTATACACATCTACCTCCATCACTCCAGTATCCCTGTACATTGTTAATATGGTACTGACCCTGTATATAGTCACCTTCCCCCTATACACATCTACCTCCATCACTCCAGTATCCCTGTACATTGTTAATATGGTACTGACCCTGTATATAGTCACCTTCCCCCTATACACATCTACCTCCATCACTCCAGTATCCCTGTCACCTTCCCCCTATACACATCTACCTCCATCACTCCAGTATCCCTGTACATTGTTAATATGGTACTGACCCTGTATATGGTATCATTACTTACTTTCTCGTGTTCTTCTTCTTGTCTGGTGTAACGTTGTTATGGATTGCTGGGTTGTTGTGTCTGGTGTAACGTTGTTATGGATTGCTGGGTTGTTGTGTCTGGCATTTTCACTTCACCTGTACGTGACATTAAAACCTGAAAATTGTTTGAGTTGCAGTAGATTCTCCTCACTTCAGACAGCTCCCACTGTGACACACACACACACACACACACACACACACACACACACACACACACACACACACACACACACACACACACACACACACACACACACACACACACACACACACACATACATATATATATATATACACACACACACACACATATATACACACACATATACACACACACACACACACACATATACACACACACACACACATATACACACACACACACACATACACACACACACACACACACACACACACATATATACACACACACACACACACACACACACACACACACACACACACACACACACACACACACACACACACACACACACACACACACACACACACACACAGACACAGACAGAGCTCCCACCTCTCCCTCCCAACTCTAATCCTGCCAGAGCAGGAGGCCTATTGTTTTGTATGGAAACTAGCGTCAGGGAGACAGAGCGACAGCACAACTGAAATGACAATTTTGGCATTTGCAGAGAGCTGCTCACAGAGAGAACTGAACACGTGCGGCTAGGAGATACGCTTCTTCGCTGATGTAATGGGCAAATTCTTAGTGTTTCAGTCCATACGGAAACATTCACCATGTGTGTTCGAGGGTGTAGGGGGGCATTTTTTCTCTCCAATTTTTTGTACATTGTACATTTTTTTGGTACATTTTCTCCTCCTCATCCTGAATGTGATGCCATAGAAAAAGAATGAATAGAATGCGTGGGCCACATCAATTAAACAGCATTTGAATGAATATTCTACATTACCACGGCAATTATTGCATCACAATACCTGGCAGCCGTAGAGAGAGCGTATGAGTTGACCCATTATATTGCCAGGATTAGAGGTTCCAAGGCTGTTCTATTCATTGTGTTTCTATCTCACTCAACCACACTCAGCTGTTGGTTCCAAAATGCATTGTTTTTTAATGCGTATGATGGTTATTTTCATTTCATCACCCTCTTAATTCATAACTGTCGGTTATATGGTTATAAGTTAATTGTCCCAGTCCTCAACAGGAGTGTTATTGTCCCAGTCCTCAACAGGAGTGTTGTTGTCCCAGTCCTCAACAGGAGTGTTGTTGTCCCAGTCCTCAACAGGAGTGTTGTTGTCCCAGTCCTCAACAGGAGTGTTATTGTCCCAGTCCTCAACAGGAGTCTTATTGTCCCAGTCCTCAACAGGAGTCTTATTGTCCCAGTCCTCAACAGGAGTGTTATTGTCCCAGTCCTCAACAGGAGTCTTATTGTCCCAGTCCTCAACAGGAGTCTTATTGTCCCAGTCCTCAACAGGAGTGTTATTGTCCCAGTCCTCAACAGGAGTCTTATTGTCCCAGTCCTCAACAGGAGTGTTGTTGTCCCAGTCCTCAATAGGAGTGTTATTGTCCCAGTCCTCAATAGGAGTGTTACTGTCCCAGTCCTCAACAGGAGTCTTATTGTCCCAGTCCTCAACAAGAGTCTTATTGTCCCAGTCCTCAACAGGAGTCTTATTGTCCCAGTCCTCAACAGGAGTCTTATTGTCCCAGTCCTTAACAGGAGTCTTATTGTCCCAGTCCTCAACAGGAGTCTTATTGTCCCAGTCCTCAACAGGAGTCTTATTGTCCCAGTCCTCAACAGGAGTCTTATTGTCCCAGTCCTCAACAGGAGTCTTAGTGTCCCAGTCCTCAACAGGAGTCTTAGTGTCCCAGTCCTCAACAGGAGTCTTATTGTCCCAGTCCTCAACAGGAGTGTTATTGTCCCAGTCCTCAACAGGAGTCTTATTGTCCCAGTCCTCAACAGGAGTGTTGTTGTCCCAGTCCTCAACAGGAGTGTTGTTGTCCCAGTCCTCAACAGGAGTGTTATTGTCCCAGTCCTCAACAGGAGTCTTATTGTCCCAGTCCTCAACAGGAGTGTTGTTGTCCCAGTCCTCAACAGGAGTGTTGTTGTCCCAGTCCTCAACAGGAGTGTTATTGTCCCAGTCCTCAACAGGAGTGTTGTTGTCCCAGTCCTCAACAGGAGTCTTATTGTCCCAGTCCTCAACAGGAGTCTTATTGTCCCAGTCCTCAACAGGAGTCTTATTGTCCCAGTCCTCAACAGGAGTCTTATTGTCCCAGTCCTCAACAGGAGTGTTATTGTCCCAGTCCTCAACAGGAGTGTTATTGTCCCAGTCCTCAACAGGAGTGTTATTGTCCCAGTCCTCAACAGGAGTGTTATTGTCCCAGTCCTCAACAGGAGTGTTGTTGTCCCAGTCCTCAACAGGAGTGTTATTGTCCCAGTCCTCAACAGGAGTCTTATTGTCCCAGTCCTCAACAGGAGTGTTATTGTCCCAGTCCTCAACAGGAGTGTTGTTGTCCCAGTCCTCAACAGGAGTCTTATTGTCCCAGTCCTCAACAGGAGTGTTATTGTCCCAGTCCTCAACAGGAGTCTTATTGTCCCAGTCCTCAACAGGAGTGTTATTGTCCCAGTCCTCAACAGGAGTGTTATTGTCCCAGTCCTCAACAGGAGTGTTATTGTCCCAGTCCTCAACAGGAGTCTTATTGTCCCAGTCCTCAACAGGAGTCTTATTGTCCCAGTCCTCAACAGGAGTGTTATTGTCCCAGTCCTCAACAGGAGTCTTATTGTCCCAGTCCTCAACAGGAGTGTTATTGTCCCAGTCCTCAACAGGAGTCTTATTGTCCCAGTCCTCAACAGGAGTGTTATTGTCCCAGTCCTCAACAGGAGTCTTATTGTCCCAGTCCTCAACAGGAGTGTTGTTGTCCCAGTCCTCAACAGGAGTGTTGATGTCCCAGTCCTCAACAGGAGTGTTATTGTCCCAGTCCTCAACAGGAGTGTTATTGTCCCAGTCGTCAACAGGAGTGTTATTGTCCCAGTCCTCAACAGGAGTGTTGTTGTCCCAGTCCTCAACAGGAGTCTTATTGTCCCAGTCCTGAACAGGAGTGTTGTTGTCCCAGTCCTCAACAGGAGTGTTATTGTCCCAGTCCTCTACAAGAGTCTTATTGTCCCAGTCCTCAACAGGAGTCTTATTGTCCCAGTCCTCAACAGGAGTCTTATTGTCCCAGTCCTCAACAGGATTGTTATTGTCCCAGTCCTCAACAGGAGTCTTATTGTCCCAGTCCTCAACAGGAGTGTTATTGTCCTAGTCCTCAACAGGAGTCTTATTGTCCCAGTCCTCAACAGGAGTATTATTGTCCCAGTCCTCAACAGGAGTCTTATTGTCCCAGTCCTCAACAGGAGTCTTATTCTCCCAGTCCTCAACAGGAGTGTTATTGTCCCAGTCCTCAACAGGAGTGTTATGTGTTGTTGTCCCAGTCCTCAACAGGAGTGTTATGTGTTGTTGTCCCAGTCCTCAACAGGAGTGTTATTGTCCCAGTCCTCAACAGGAGTGTTATTGTCCCAGTCCTCAACAGGAGTGTTATGTGTTATTGTCCCAGTCCTCAACAGGAGTGTTATGTGTTATTGTCCCAGTCCTCAACAGGAGTGTTATGTGTTATTGTCCCAGTCCTCAACAGGAGTGTTATGTGTTATTGTCCCAGTCCTCAACAGGAGTGTTATGTGTTATTGTCCCAGTCCTCAACAGGAGTGTTATGTGTTATTGTCCCAGTCCTCAACAGGAGTCTTATTGTCCCAGTCCTCAACAGGAGTGTTATGTGTTATTGTCCCAGTCCTCAACAGGAGTGTTATTGTCCCAGTCCTCAACAGGAGTGTTATTGTCCCAGTCCTCAACAGGAGTGTTATGTGTTGTTGTCCCAGTCCTCAACAGGAGTGTTATGTGTTGTTGTCCCAGTCCTCAACAGGAGTGTTATTGTCCCAGTCCTCAACAGGAGTGTTATTGTCCCAGTCCTCAACAGGAGTGTTATGTGTTATTGTCCCAGTCCTCAACAGGAGTGTTATGTGTTATTGTCCCAGTCCTCAACAGGAGTGTTATGTGTTATTGTCCCAGTCCTCAACAGGAGTGTTATGTGTTATTGTCCCAGTCCTCAACAGGAGTGTTATGTGTTATTGTCCCAGTCCTCAACAGGAGTGTTATTGTCCCAGTCCTCAACAGGAGTGTTATTGTCCCAGTCCTCAACAGGAGTGTTATTGTCCCAGTCCTCAACAGGAGTCTTATTGTCCCAGTCCTCAACAGGAGTCTTATTGTCCCAGTCCTCAACAGGAGTGTTATTGTCCCAGTCCTCAACAGGAGTCTTATTGTCCCAGTCCTCAACAGGAGTGTTATTGTCCCAGTCCTCAACAGGAGTCTTATTGTCCCAGTCCTCAACAGGAGTGTTATTGTCCCAGTCCTCAACAGGAGTGTTATTGTCCCAGTCCTCAACAGGAGTGTTGTTGTCCCAGTCCTCAACAGGAGTGTTGATGTCCCAGTCCTCAACAGGAGTGTTATTGTCCCAGTCCTCAACAGGAGTGTTATTGTCCCAGTCGTCAACAGGAGTGTTATTGTCCCAGTCCTCAACAGGAGTGTTGTTGTCCCAGTCCTCAACAGGAGTCTTATTGTCCCAGTCCTCAACAGGAGTCTTATTGTCCCAGTCCTCAACAGGATTGTTATTGTCCCAGTCCTCAACAGGAGTCTTATTGTCCCAGTCCTCAACAGGAGTGTTATTGTCCTAGTCCTCAACAGGAGTCTTATTGTCCCAGTCCTCAACAGGAGTATTATTGTCCCAGTCCTCAACAGGAGTCTTATTGTCCCAGTCCTCAACAGGAGTCTTATTGTCCCAGTCCTCAACAGGAGTGTTATTGTCCCAGTCCTCAACAGGAGTGTTATGTGTTGTTGTCCCAGTCCTCAACAGGAGTGTTATGTGTTGTTGTCCCAGTCCTCAACAGGAGTGTTATTGTCCCAGTCCTCAACAGGAGTGTTATTGTCCCAGTCCTCAACAGGAGTGTTATGTGTTATTGTCCCAGTCCTCAACAGGAGTGTTATGTGTTATTGTCCCAGTCCTCAACAGGAGTGTTATGTGTTATTGTCCCAGTCCTCAACAGGAGTGTTATGTGTTATTGTCCCAGTCCTCAACAGGAGTGTTATGTGTTATTGTCCCAGTCCTCAACAGGAGTCTTATTGTCCCAGTCCTCAACCGGAGTGTTATTGTCCCAGTCCTCAACAGGAGTCTTATTGTCCCAGTCCTCAACAGGAGTGTTATTGTCCCAGTCCTCAACAGGAGTGTTATTGTCCCAGTCCTCAACAGGAGTGTTATTGTCCCAGTCCTCAACAGGAGTGTTATTGTCCCAGTCCTCAACAGGAGTCTTATTGTCCCAGTCCTCAACAGGAGTCTTATTGTCCCAGTCCTCAACAGGAGTCTTAGTGTCCCAGTCCTCAACAGGAGTCTTATTGTCCCAGTCCTCAACAGGAGTCTTATTGTCCCAGTCCTCAACAGGAGTCTTATTGTCCCAGTCCTCAACAGGAGTCTTATTGTCCCAGTCCTCAACAGGAGTCTTATTGTCCCAGTCCTCAACAGGAGTGTTATTGTCCCAGTCCTCAACAGGAGTCTTATTGTCCCAGTCCTCAACAGGAGTCTTATTGTCCCAGTCCTCAACAGGAGTGTTATTGTCCCAGTCCTCAACAGGAGTCTTATTGTCCCAGTCCTCAACAGGAGTCTTAGTGTCCCAGTCCTCAACAGGAGTCTTATTGTCCCAGTCCTCAACAGGAGTCTTAGTGTCCCAGTCCTCAACAGGAGTCTTATTGTCCCAGTCCTCAACAGGAGTCTTATTGTCCCAGTCCTCAACAGGAGTCTTATTGTCCCAGTCCTCAACAGGAGTCTTATTGTCCCAGTCCTCAACAGGAGTCTTATTGTCCCAGTCCTCAACAGGAGTGTTATTGTCCCAGTCCTCAACAGGAGTGTTATTGTCCCAGTCCTCAACAGGAGTCTTATTGTCCCAGTCCTCAACAGGAGTCTTATTGTCCCAGTCCTCAACAGGAGTCTTATTGTCCCAGTCCTCAACAGGAGTGTTATTGTCCCAGTCCTCAACAGGAGTCTTATTGTCCCAGTCATTAACAGGAGTGTTATTGTCCCAGTCCTCAACAGGAGTCTTATTGTCCCAGTCCTCAACAGGAGTGTTGTTGTCCCAGTCCTCAACAGGAGTGTTGATGTCCCAGTCCTCAACAGGAGTGTTATTGTCCCAGTCCTCAACAGGAGTCTTATTGTCCCAGTCCTCAACAGGAGTGTTGTTGTCCCAGTCGTCAACAGGAGTGTTATTGTCCCAGTCCTCAACAGGAGTGTTGTTGTCCCAGTCGTCAACAGGAGTGTTATTGTCCCAGTCCTCAACAGGAGTGTTGTTGTCCCAGTCCTCAACAGGAGTCATATTGTCCCAGTCCTCAACAGGAGTGTTGTTGTCCCAGTCCTCAACAGGAGTGTTATTGTCCCAGTCCTCTACAAGAGTCTTATTGTCCCAGTCCTCAACAGGAGTCTTATTGTCCCAGTCCTCAACAGGAGTCTTATTGTCCCAGTCCTCAACAGGAGTCTTATTGTCCCAGTCCTCAACAGGAGTCTTATTGTCCCAGTCCTCAACAGGAGTCTTATTGTCCCAGTCCTCAACAGGAGTCTTATTGTCCCAGTCCTCAACAGGAGTCTTATTGTCCCAGTCCTCAACAGGAGTCTTATTGTCCCAGTCCTCAACAGGAGTCTTATTGTCCCAGTCCTCAACAGGAGTCTTATTGTCCCAGTCCTCAACAGGAGTCTTATTGTCCCAGTCCTCAACAGGAGTCTTATTGTCCCAGTCCTCAACAGGAGTCTTATTGTCCCAGTCCTCAACAGGAGTCTTATTGTCCCAGTCCTCAACAGGAGTGTTATTGTCCCAGTCCTCAACAGGAGTCTTATTGTCCCAGTCCTCAACAGGAGTGTTATTGTCCCAGTCCTTAACAGGAGTCTTATTGTCCCAGTCCTCAACAGGAGTGTTATTGTCCCAGTCCTCAACAGGAGTGTTATTGTCCCAGTCTTCAACAGGAGTCTTATTGTCCCAGTCCTCAACAGGAGTCTTATTGTCCCAGTCCTCAACAGGAGTGTTATTGTCCCAGTCCTCAACAGGAGTCTTATTGTCCCAGTCCTCAACAGGAGTGTTATTGTCCCAGTCCTCAACAGGAGTCTTATTGTCCCAGTCCTCAACAGGAGTGTTATTGTCCCAGTCCTCAACAGGAGTCTTATTGTCCCAGTCCTCAACAGGAGTGTTGTTGTCCCAGTCCTCAACAGGAGTGTTGATGTCCCAGTCCTCAACAGGAGTGTTATTGTCCCAGTCCTCAACAGGAGTGTTATTGTCCCAGTCGTCAACAGGAGTGTTATTGTCCCAGTCCTCAACAGGAGTGTTGTTGTCCCAGTCCTCAACAGGAGTCTTATTGTCCCAGTCCTGAACAGGAGTGTTGTTGTCCCAGTCCTCAACAGGAGTGTTATTGTCTCAGTCCTCTACAAGAGTCTTATTGTCCCAGTCCTCAACAGGAGTCTTATTGTCCCAGTCCTCAACAGGAGTCTTATTGTCCCAGTCCTCAACAGGATTGTTATTGTCCCAGTCCTCAACAGGAGTGTTATTGTCCCAGTCCTCAACAGGATTGTTATTGTCCCAGTCCTCAACAGGAGTCTTATTGTCCCAGTCCTCAACAGGAGTGTTGTTGTCCCAGTCCTCAACAGGAGTCTTATTGTCCCAGTCCTCAACAGGAGTGTTATTGTCCCAGTCCTCAACAGGAGTGTTATTGTCCCAGTCCTCAACAGGAGTGTTATTGTCCCAGTCCTCAACAGGAGTGTTATTGTCCCAGTCCTCAACAGGAGTGTTATTGTCCCAGTCCTCAACAGGAGTGTTGTTGTCCCAGTCCTCAACAGGAGTCTTATTGTCCCAGTCCTCAACAGGAGTCTTATTGTCCCAGTCCTCAACAGGAGTGTTATTGTCCCAGTCCTCAACAGGAGTCTTATTGTCCCAGTCCTCAACAGGAGTCTTATTGTCCCAGTCCTCAACAGGAGTGTTATTGTCCCAGTCCTCAACAGGAGTCTTATTGTCCCAGTCCTCAACAGGAGTGTTATTGTCCCAGTCCTCAACAGGAGTGTTATTGTCCCAGTCCTCAACAGGAGTGTTATTGTCCCAGTCTTCAACAGGAGTCTTATTGTCCCAGTCCTCAACAGGAGTCTTATTGTCCCAGTCCTCAACAGGAGTGTTATTGTCCCAGTCCTCAACAGGAGTCTTATTGTCCCAGTCCTCAACAGGAGTGTTATTGTCCCAGTCCTCAACAGGAGTCTTATTGTCCCAGTCCTCAACAGGAGTGTTATTGTCCCAGTCCTCAACAGGAGTCTTATTGTCCCAGTCCTCAACAGGAGTGTTGTTGTCCCAGTCCTCAACAGGAGTGTTGATGTCCCAGTCCTCAACAGGAGTGTTATTGTCCCAGTCCTCAACAGGAGTGTTATTGTCCCAGTCGTCAACAGGAGTGTTATTGTCCCAGTCCTCAACAGGAGTGTTGTTGTCCCAGTCCTCAACAGGAGTCTTATTGTCCCAGTCCTGAACAGGAGTGTTGTTGTCCCAGTCCTCAACAGGAGTGTTATTGTCCCAGTCCTCTACAAGAGTCTTATTGTCCCAGTCCTCAACAGGAGTCTTATTGTCCCAGTCCTCAACAGGAGTCTTATTGTCCCAGTCCTCAACAGGATTGTTATTGTCCCAGTCCTCAACAGGAGTCTTATTGTCCCAGTCCTCAACAGGAGTGTTATTGTCCTAGTCCTCAACAGGAGTCTTATTGTCCCAGTCCTCAACAGGAGTATTATTGTCCCAGTCCTCAACAGGAGTCTTATTGTCCCAGTCCTCAACATTAGTCTTATTGTCCCAGTCCTCAACAGGAGTCTTATTGTCCCAGTCCTCAACAGGAGTGTTATGTGTTGTTGTCCCAGTCCTCAACAGGAGTGTTATGTGTTGTTGTCCCAGTCCTCAACAGGAGTGTTATTGTCCCAGTCCTCAACAGGAGTGTTATTGTCCCAGTCCTCAACAGGAGTGTTATGTGTTATTGTCCCAGTCCTCAACAGGAGTGTTATGTGTTATTGTCCCAGTCCTCAACAGGAGTGTTATGTGTTATTGTCCCAGTCCTCAACAGGAGTGTTATGTGTTATTGTCCCAGTCCTCAACAGGAGTCTTATTGTCCCAGTCCTCAACCGGAGTGTTATTGTCCCAGTCCTCAACAGGAGTGTTATTGTCCCAGTCCTCAACAGGAGTCTTATTGTCCCAGTCCTCAACAGGAGTGTTATTGTCCCAGTCCTCAACAGGAGTGTTATTGTCCCAGTCCTCAACAGGAGTGTTATTGTCCCAGTCCTCAACAGGAGTGTTATTGTCCCAGTCCTCAACAGGAGTCTTATTGTCCCAGTCCTCAACAGGAGTCTTATTGTCCCAGTCCTCAACAGGAGTCTTAGTGTCCCAGTCCTCAACAGGAGTCTTATTGTCCCAGTCCTCAACAGGAGTCTTATTGTCCCAGTCCTCAACAGGAGTCTTATTGTCCCAGTCCTCAACAGGAGTCTTATTGTCCCAGTCCTCAACAGGAGTCTTATTGTCCCAGTCCTCAACAGGAGTGTTATTGTCCCAGTCCTCAACAGGAGTCTTATTGTCCCAGTCCTCAACAGGAGTCTTATTGTCCCAGTCCTCAACAGGAGTGTTATTGTCCCAGTCCTCAACAGGAGTCTTATTGTCCCAGTCATTAACAGGAGTGTTATTGTCCCAGTCCTCAACAGGAGTCTTATTGTCCCAGTCCTCAACAGGAGTGTTGTTGTCCCAGTCCTCAACAGGAGTGTTGATGTCCCAGTCCTCAACAGGAGTGTTATTGTCCCAGTCCTCAACAGGAGTCTTATTGTCCCAGTCCTCAACAGGAGTGTTGTTGTCCCAGTCGTCAACAGGAGTGTTATTGTCCCAGTCCTCAACAGGAGTGTTGTTGTCCCAGTCCTCAACAGGAGTCATATTGTCCCAGTCCTCAACAGGAGTGTTGTTGTCCCAGTCCTCAACAGGAGTGTTATTGTCCCAGTCCTCTACAAGAGTCTTATTGTCCCAGTCCTCAACAGGAGTCTTATTGTCCCAGTCCTCAACAGGAGTCTTATTGTCCCAGTCCTCAACAGGAGTCTTATTGTCCCAGTCCTCAACAGGAGTCTTATTGTCCCAGTCCTCAACAGGAGTCTTATTGTCCCAGTCCTCAACAGGAGTCTTATTGTCCCAGTCCTCAACAGGAGTCTTATTGTCCCAGTCCTCAACAGGAGTCTTATTGTCCCAGTCCTCAACAGGAGTCTTATTGTCCCAGTCCTCAACAGGAGTCTTATTGTCCCAGTCCTCAACAGGAGTCTTATTGTCCCAGTCCTCAACAGGAGTCTTATTGTCCCAGTCCTCAACAGGAGTCTTATTGTCCCAGTCCTCAACAGGAGTGTTATTGTCCCAGTCCTCAACAGGAGTGTTATTGTCCCAGTCCTCAACAGGAGTCTTATTGTCCCAGTCCTCAACAGGAGTGTTATTGTCCCAGTCCTCAACAGGAGTGTTATTGTCCCAGTCCTCAACAGGAGTCTTATTGTCCCAGTCCTCAACAGGAGTGTTATTGTCCCAGTCCTCAACAGGAGTCTTATTGTCCCAGTCCTCAACAGGAGTCTTATTGTCCCAGTCCTCAACAGGAGTGTTATTGTCCCAGTCCTCAACAGGAGTGATATGTGTTGTTGTCCCAGTCCTCAACAGGAGTGTTATGTGTTGTTGTCCCAGTCCTCAACAGGAGTGTTATTGTCCCAGTCCTCAACAGGAGTGTTATGTGTTATTGTCCCAGTCCTCAACAGGAGTGTTATATGTTATTGTCCCAGTCCTCAACAGGAGTGTTATGTGTTATTGTCCCAGTCCTCAACAGGAGTGTTATGTGTTATTGTCCCAGTCCTCAACAGGAGTGTTATGTGTTATTGTCCCAGTCCTCAACAGGAGTCTTATTGTCCCAGTCCTCAACAGGAGTGTTATTGTCCCAGTCCTCAACAGGAGTCTTATTGTCCCAGTCCTCAACAGGAGTGTTATTGTCCCAGTCCTCAACAGGAGTGTTATTGTCCCAGTCCTCAACAGGAGTGTTATTGTCCCAGTCCTCAACAGGAGTCTTATTGTCCCAGTCCTCAACAGGAGTCTTATTGTCCCAGTCCTCAACAGGAGTGTTGTTGTCCCAGTCCTCAACAGGAGTGTTATTGTCCCAGTCCTCAACAGGAGTGTTATTGTCCCAGTCCTCAACAGGAGTGTTGTTGTCCCAGTCCTCAACAGGAGTCTTATTGTCCCAGTCCTCAACAGGAGTGTTATTGTCCCAGTCCTCAACAGGAGTCTTATTGTCCCAGTCCTCAACAGGAGTGTTATTGTCCCAGTCCTCAACAGGAGTGTTATTGTTCCAGTCCTCAACAGGAGTCTTATTGTCCCAGTCCTCAACAGGAGTGTTGTTGTCCCAGTCCTCAACAGGAGTGTTGTTGTCCCAGTCCTCAACAGGAGTCTTATTGTCCCAGTCCTCAACAGGAGTGTTATTGTCCCAGTCCTCAACAGGAGTGTTATTGTCCCAGTCCTCAACAGGAGTGTTGTTGTCCCAGTCCTCAACAGGAGTGTTATTGTCCCAGTCCTCAACAGTAGTGTTATTGTCCCAGTCCTCAACAGGAGTGTTGTTGTCCCAGTCCTCAACAGGAGTGTTATTGTTCCAGTCCTCAACAGGAGTCTTATTGTCCCAGTCCTCAACAGGAGTGTTGTTGTCCCAGTCCTCAACAGGAGTCTTATTGTCCCAGTCCTCAACAGGAGTGTTATTGTCCCAGTCCTCAACAGGAGTGTTATTGTCCCAGTCCTCAACAGGAGTGTTGTTGTCCCAGTCCTCAACAGGAGTGTTATTGTCCCAGTCCTCAACAGGAGTGTTATTGTCCCAGTCCTCAACAGGAGTGTTGTTGTCCCAGTCCTCAACAGGAGTTTTATTGTCCCAGTCCTCAACAGGAGTGTTATTGTCCCAGTCCTCAACAGGAGTGTTATTGTCCCAGTCCTCAACAGGAGTCTTATTGTCCCAGTCCTCAACAGGAGTGTTGTTGTCCCAGTCCTCAACAGGAGTCTTATTGTCCCAGTCCTCAACAGGAGTGTTATTGTCCCAGTCCTCAACAGGAGTCTTATTGTCCCAGTCCTCAACATGAGTCTTATTGTCCCAGTCCTCAACATGAGTGTTATTGTCCCAGTCCTCAACAGGAGTCTTATTGTCCCAGTCCTCAACAGGAGTCTTATTGTCCCAGTCCTCAACAGGAGTCTCATTGATCCTATCCTCTACATAGTGAACTGTGATGTGCCTGTTTGGAGCGTCTCCTCCATTGATCCTATCCTCTACATAGTGAACTGTGATGTGCCTGTTAGGAGCGTCTCCTCCATTGATCCTATCCTCTACATAGTGAACTGTGATGTGCCTGTTAGGAGCGTCTCCTCCATTGATCCTATCCTCTACATAGTGAACTGTGATGTGCCTGTTAGGAGCGTCTCCTCCATTGATCCTATCCTCTACATAGTGAACTGTGATGTGCCTGTTAGGAGCGTCTCCTCCATTGATCCTATCCTCTACATAGTGAACTGTGATGTGCCTGTTAGGAGCGTCTCCTCCATTGATCCTATCCTCTACATAGTGAACTGTGATGTGCCTGTTAGGAGCGTCTCCTCCATTGATCCTATCCTCTACATAGTGAACTGTGATGTGCCTGTTAGGAGCGTCTCCTCCATTGATCCTATCCTCTACATAGTGAACTGTGATGTGCCTGTTAGGAGCTTCTTTCTAACGTATTTTTGTCATCGTTAATGTTTCATTGTTTTATTAAACGTTTATCTTGTCATGTCGTCTCATTTAGACCAAGGCCTCTTTCAGAAGGGAGTGCTGCATATACACAGTTTATACCATTTACAAATACAGCATCATAAAAAGATTTACAAGCCATTCAAGAAAAAGCAATCCATTCCTCTGCAAAGAGGTCCTTAATCAACAAGTTGAACTGCCTCAGGCACCAGAACATCAAGTTGAACTGCCCCAGAGGTACCAGAACATCAAGTTGAACTGCCCCAGAGGTACCAGAACATCAAGTTGAACTGCCTCAGGCACCAGAACATCAAGTTGAACTGCCCCAGAGGTACCAGAACATCAAGTTGAACTGCCTCAGGCACCAGAACATCAAGTTGAACTGCCCCAGAGGCACCAGAACATCAAGTTGAACTGCCCCAGAGGTACCAGAACATCAAGTTGAACTGCCTCAGGCACCAGCACATCAAGTTGAACTGCCTCAGGCACCAGAACATCAAGTTGAACTGCCCCAGAGGTACCAGAACATCAAGTTGAACTGCCTCAGGCACCAGAACATCAAGTTGAACTGCCTCAGGCACCAGAACATCAAGATGAACTCCCTCAGGCACCAGAACATCCAGTTGAACTGCCTCAGGCATCAGAACATCCAGTTGAACTGCCTCAGGCATCAGAACATCCAGTTGAACTGCCTCAGGCATCAGAACATCCAGTTGAACTGCCTCAGGCATCAGAACATCCAGTTGAACTGCCTCAGGCATCAGAACATCCAGTTGAACTGCCTCAGGCATCAGAACATCCAGTTGAACTGCCTCAGGCATCAGAACATCCAGTTGAACTGCCTCAGGCACCAGAACATCCAGTTGAACTGCCTCAGGCACCAGAACATCCAGTTGAACTGCCTCAGGCATCAGAACATCCAGTTGAACTGCCTCAGGCACCAGAACATCCAGTTGAACTGCCTCAGGCACCAGAACATCCAGTTGAACTGCCTCAGGCATCAGAACATCCAGTTGAACTGCCTCAGGCATCAGAACATCCAGTTGAGCTGCCTCAGGCATCAGAACATCCAGTTGAGCTGCCTCAGGCATCAGAACATCCAGTTGAACTGCCTCAGGCATCAGAACATCCAGTTGAACTGCCTCAGGCATCAGAACATCCAGTTGAACTGCCTCAGGCACCAGAACATCAAGTTGAACTGCCTCAGGCACCAGAACATCCAGTTGAACTGCCTCAGGCACTAGAACATCAAGTTGAACTGCCTCAGGCACCACAACATCAAGTTGAACTGCCTCAGGCACCAGAACATCAAGTTGAACTGCCTCAGGCACCACAACATCAAGTTGAACTGCCTCAGGCACCACAACATCAAGTTGAACTGCCTCAGGCACCACAACATCAAGTTGAACTGCCCCAGGCACC
This sequence comes from Oncorhynchus kisutch, assembly GCF_002021735.2. Lineage (NCBI taxonomy): Eukaryota > Metazoa > Chordata > Actinopteri > Salmoniformes > Salmonidae > Oncorhynchus > Oncorhynchus kisutch. The sequence continues at coordinate 6,372,679 of NC_034179.2, read as the reverse complement.
AGAACATCAAGTTGAACTGCCTCAGGCACCACAACATCAAGTTGAACTGCCCCAGAGGCACCAGAACATCAAGTTGAACTGCCCCAGAGGCAGCAGAACATCAAGTTGTACTGCCTCAGGCACCAGAACATCAAGTTGAACTGCCTCAGGCACCAGAACATCAAGGTGAATTCATTTTTATTCTTAACTAACTCATCAATATGCTTTTTAGAATGGTCCTTTTTTGACAATCAAGATGCCCAGATATTTATGAGCAGGGACACCATCAATGAGGACAAGTCAATGAGGACAAGTCAATGAGGGCACCGTCAATGAGGACACCGTCAATGAGGGCACCGTCAATGAGGATACTATCCAATGAGGACACTGTCAATGAGGACACTATTCAATGAGGGCACCGTCAATGAGGGCACCGTCAATGAGGACACTATTCAATGAGGACACTATTCAATGAGGACACCGTCAATGAGGATACTATCCAATGAGGACACCGTCAACGAGGACACTATTCAATGAGGACACTATCCAGTGTACATATGCATAAATCATCAGATACAAGTGTTTTTGAAAATAACATATACCTGGTGGTTTTTACCTGCATTAACCACCTATTTCAGTTCAACAAAGGCTTTCTGCAGGGCAATAAAGACAGATTATAGCTCTGACACAGCCTGGTCAACCGTGGGAGCAACAGCAAACACAACAGTGTCATCTGCAAACAGATGTATGTTACACTTTTTGTTTGGCATATAGACCTATATTGTTTAAATAGACAGCAAAAAGTACAGGGCCAAACATCGACCCCTGTGGGACACCTTTTCCTAATGTCACGGAAACCTGACTTAAAGCCATCAGAGAATACCCCTTGTGTTCTGTCTGTCAAGTATTGCATGATGCTTGATCCAGGCCAATTGCATTACCACGTTATTTAACACCAGGGATGCAGTGGGGGTGGTACTATGACCCGGCCTGAATCCAGATTGAGGAACACATCTGGTAGCTAGGGAAAGATCTAGGCTGATGGGTAATCAAAGATTCTAGAACACAGACCCAAAGATTCTAGAACATAGACCCAAAGATTCTAGAACATCGTGTCTGTCAAGTCCTGCAGGACTCATAATAGTGAAGGTGAGCTGAAGGCTCTCAATGGGGAGAGTGTTTTAACAAACTCTTTATCACAAACAACATATAGATCGCGTCTGAAATTGGTACCCTTTTCCCTTTGTAGTGTGGACTACTTTTGACCAGTGGGTGACCTTTACCTTGAAATTTGTTCTCAGTGCAGATGGTGGTGAAGTAGAAATGATTGCCGCCTTCCCTTCCCTCTGCTATACACTAGGTGACATGGTTCAGAGAGAAGGAGTGGATGAAGACTATCAGACTCCATTTCTTCTGGCGTCATCTGTAGGGATCTTGTCACCAGGCAGTCAGCCAATCAGCCAGCCAGTCAGTCACCAGCCGGTCAGTCAGTCAGTCACCAGCCAGTCAGTCACCAGCCAGCCAGTCAGTCAGTCAGTCAGTCAGTCACCAGCCAGCCAGCCAGTCAGTCAGTCAGTCAGTCACAAGTCAGCCAGCCAGTCAGCCAGCCAGCCAGCCAGTCACCAGCCAGCCGGTCAGCCACCAGCCAGTCAGTCAGTCACCAGCCAGCCAGTCAGTCAGTCAGTCAGTCACCAGCCAGTCAGTCAGTCACCAGCCAGCCGGCCAGTCACCAGTCAGCCAGCCAGTCACCAGTCAGCCAGCCAGTCACCGGCCAGCCAGTCACCAGTCAGCCAGTCACCAGCCAGCCAGCCAGTCAGTCACCAGCCAGTCAGCCAGCCAGTCAGTCACCAGCCAGCCAGCCAGCCAGTCAGCCAGTCAGTCACCAGCCAACCAGCCAGTCAGTCACAAGTCAGCCAGCCAGTCAGTCACCAGTCAGCCAGCCAGCCAGTCAGCCAGCCAGCCAGCCAGTCACCAGCCAGCCAGTCAGTCAGTCACCAGCCAGCCAGTCAGTCAGTCACCAGTCAGCCAGCCAGTCAGTCACAAGTCAGCCAGCCAGTCAGTCACCAGTCAGCCAGCCAGCCAGTCACCAGTCAGCCAGCCAGCCAGTCACCAGCCAGCCGGTCAGCCACCAGCCAGTCAGTCAGTCACCAGCCAGTCAGTCAGTCACCAGCCAGTCAGTCAGTCACCGGCCAGTCACCAGCCAGCCAGCCAGTCACCAGTCAGCCAGCCAGTCACCGGCCAGCCAGTCACCAGTCAGCCAGTCACCAGCCAGTCAGCCAGCCAGTCAGCCAGCCAGTCAGTCACCAGCTAGCCGGTCAGTCAGTCACCAGCCGGCCAGCCAGTCACCAGCCAGCCAGTCACCAGCCAGCCAGCCAGTCACCAGCCAGTCAGTCACCAGCCAGCCAGCCAGTCAGTCACCAGCCAGCCGGTCAGTCAACAGCCAGCCAGTCAGCCAGTCACCAGCCAGCCAGTCAGTCACCAGCCAGCCAGTCAACAGCCAGCCAGTCAGTCACCAGCCAGTCAGTCTCCAGCCAGCCAGTCAGTCACCAGTCAGCCAGCCAGTCAGCCAGCCAGTCGCCAGTCACCAGCCAGCCGGTCAGTCAGTCACCAGCCGACCAGCCAGTCACCAGCCGGCCAGCCAGTCACCCAGTCACCAGCCAGCCAGTCACAAGCCAGCCAGTCAGTCACCAGCCAGCCAGCCAGTCAGTCAGTCACCAGCCAGCCTACCAGTCACCAGCCAGCCAGCCAGCCAGTCACCGGCCAGCCAGTCACCAGTCAGCCAGTCACCAGCCAGCCAGCCAGCCAGCCAGCCAGTCACCAGCCAGTCAGTCAGTCACCAGCCAGCCGGCCAGTCACCAGCCAGTCACCAGCCAGCCAGCCAGTCAGTCACCAGTCAGCCAGCCAGTCACCAGCCAGCCAGCCAGCCAGTCACCAGCCAGTAAGTCACCAGCCAGCCACCAGTCAGTCAGCCAGCCAGCCAGTCACCGGCCAGCCAGTCACCAGCCAGCCAGTCACCGGCCAGCCACCAGCCAGCCGGCCAGTCAGTCACCAGCCAGCCAGCCAGTCACCAGCCAGCCAGCCAGTCAGTCAGCCAGCCAGTCAGTCACCAGCTAGCCGGTCAGTCAGTCACCAGCCGGCCAGCCAGTCACCAGCCAGCCAGCCAGTCAGTCACCAGCCAGCCAGTCACCAGCTAGCCAGTCAGTCTGTCACCAGTCAGCCACCCAGTCACCAGCCAGCCAGTCAGTCGCCAGCCAGCCAGTCACCAGCCAGCCAGCCAGCCAGTCACCAGCCAGCCAGCCAGTCACCAGCCAGTCACCAGCCAGTCAGTCACCAGCCAGCCAGTCAGTCAGCCAGTCATCAGCCAGCCAGCCAGTCACCAGCCGGCCAGTCAGTCACCAGCCGGCCAGTCAGTCACCAGCCGGCCAGTCAGTCACCAGCCGACCAGTCAGTCACCAGCCAGCCAGTCACCAGCCAGCCAGTCACCAGCCGGCCAGTCGCCAGCCAGTCATTCAGTCACAAGTCACTTAGTCATATCTGTTGGAACTATAAGTCATGAAACACCTTTCACTACTTTTCACCAGAGCCCTCCTCTCCCTTCATGTTACTGGGAGCTCTTATGAGTGCAGTGTTAATCCTGTAGATGGCAGTGTATACAAAGGCATGATGGCACACTGAGCTGAGCTCCGATAACTAGCTCTCTATGGGTTATTATGGGAGGAGAGGAGAGAGGAGGGGGAGGAGGTGAGAGGGAGAATAGGACTGGAGAGAGGGAGAGGAAGAAGAATAGTGGATAGGAGAGGAGGAGAGGGAGGGAGAAGAGGTGTGGAAGGGATCCGTTTTTCTCATGCCTCTGTGATCCCATAAAATGAGAGAAGACAGATCATCCCATGGAATGAGAGAAGACAGATCATCCCACAGAATGAGAGAAGACAGATCATCCCATAGAATGAGAGAAGACAGATCATCCCACAAAATGAGAGAAGACAGATCATCCCATAGAATGAGAGAAGACAGATCATCCCATGGAATGAGAGAAGACAGATCATCCCATGGAATGAGAGAAGACAGATCATCCCATAGAATGAGAGAAGACAGATCATCCCATGGAATGAGAGAAGACAGATCATCCCACAGAATGAGAGAAGACAGATCATCCCACAGAATGAGAGAAGACAGATCATCCCATAGAATGAGAGAAGACAGATCATCCCACGGAATGAGAGAAGACAGATCATCCCAGGGAATGAGAGAAGACAGATCATCCCACAGAATGAGAGAAGACAGATCATCCCATAGAATGAGAGAAGACAGATCATCCCATGGAATGAGAGAAGACAGATCATCCCATAGAATGAGAGAAGTCAGATCATCCCATAGAATGAGAGAAGACAGATCATCCCATAGAATGAGAGAAGACAGATCATCCCATAGAATGAGAGAAGACAGATCATCCCATGGAATGAGAGAAGACAGATCATCCCATGGAATGAGAGAAGACAGATCATCCCATGGAATGAGAGAAGACAGATCATCCCATGGAATGAGAGAAGACCGATCATCCCATGGAATGAGAGAAGACCGATCATCCCATGGAATGAGAGAAGACCGATCATCCCATGGAATGAGAGAAGACAGATCATCCCATGGAATGAGAGAAGACAGATCATCCCATGGAATGAGAGAAGACAGATCATCCCATAGAATGAGAGAAGACAGATCATCCCATGGAATGAGAGAAGACAGATCATCCCACAGAATGAGAGAAGACAGATCTGACTGGTTAGCTATTGATTCGTGCTGACTCTACCTGTGCTGACTCTAACCGTGCTGACTCTACCTGTGCTCACTCTACCTGCGCTGACTCTACCTGCGCTGACTCTACCTGCGCTGACTCTACCTCGGCTGACTCTACCTGCGCTGACTCTACCTGCACTGACTCTACCTGTGCTGACTGTACCTGCGCTGACTCTACTTGCACGGACTCTACCTGCGTTGACTCTACCTGCACTGACTCTACCTGTACAGACTCTACCTGCGCTGACTCTACCTGCGCTGACTCTACCTGCGCTGACTCTACCTGGGCTGACTCTACCTGCGCTGACTCTACCTGCACTGACTCTACCTGTGCTGACTGTACCTGCGCTGACTCTACTTGCACGGACTCTACCTGCGTTGACTCTACCTGCACTGACTCTACCTGTACAGACTCTACCTGTGCTGACTCTACCTGTGCTGACTCTACCTGTACAGACTCTACCTGTGCTGACTCTACCTGTGCTGACTCTACCTGTACAGACTCTACCTGCGCTGACTCTTCCTGCGCTGACTCTTCCTGTGCTGACTCTACCTGTACATATGGATTTGAGTGAAAAGTATTTGAATAAATATGAAAAGGTGAATATAAGAAGCGTTCGTCATCTCAAATAGACTACATGTCATGTTAAACAGCATATAAACACTGTAAATAGGTCAGGAGACAGACAGGGAGTCTAAGAAGGAAAATTAATTCTGTAGTGATTATTATCATATATATTATCATATATCATATTATGTATATGATTTGTAATTTCAAGGATATAGCCTACATAGAAACACAGTGCATTCGGAAAGTATTCATACCCCAACATTTTGTTACATTACAGCCTTATTCTAAAATTAATTAAATATTTGTTTTTTTCTCATCAATCTACATACAATACCCCATAATGACTTATTTACATAAGTATTCAGACCCACTGGTATGAGACTCGAAATTGAGCCCAGGTGCATCCTGTTTCCAATGATCATCCTTGAGATGTTTCTACAACATGATTAGAGTCCACCTGTGGTAAATTCAATGAATTGTCCTTTGGAAAGGCACACACCTGTCTATATAAGGTCCCACAGTTAACAGTGCATGTCAGAGCAAAAACCAAGCCATGAGATCGAAGAAATTGTCTGTAGAGCTCCGAGACAGAAGTGTGTCGAGGCACAGATCTGGTAAAGGGTACCAAAACATTTCTGCAGCATTGAAGGTCCCCAAGAACACAGCGGCCTCCATCATTCTTAATGGAAGAAGTTTGGAACCACTATGACTCTTCCTAGAGAACCCGATGGTCACTCTGACAGAGCTACGGAGTTCCTCTGTGGAGATGGGAGAAACTTCCAGAAGAACAAACATCTCAGGCCTTTATGGTAGAGTGGGCAGACAGAATCCACTCCTCATTAAAAAGCACATGACAGCCCGCATGGAGTTTGTCGAAAGGAACCTAAAGGACACAAGATTCTCTGGTCTGATGAAACCATGATTGAACTCTTTGGCCTGAATGCCAAGCTTCACGTCTGGAGGAAACCTGGCACCATCCCTACGGTGAAGCATGGTGGTGGCAGCATCATGCTGTGGGGATGTTTTTCAACGGCAGGGAATGGGAGACTAGTCGGGATCGAGGGTAAGATGAATGGAGCAAAGCACAGAGAGATCCTTGATGAAAACCTCCCCCAGAGCGCTCCGGAGTGGTATTGCTGTAAGATGTGATTTATAAAATCTATAAAATCTTTTAAAACCGTCTTGTTTTGGGTTATAAATAAGTATTTCTTATTTATTTATTTATTATGTTCAACTTGTTTTAAATCCTTCACTATTTCATCGGGGCTCTCTCTAGGTTTGGTGTTCCGCATAACAAACACATAATGTGTGGGGATTAGTGGTTACCTTGTTCTATTAGGTGACCAGGCGGATGGCTCTACTTTTTCATACCAGACTTCAGAATATTGTTTGTTTACGTTTTTTTATTCTTCTTCAACTTTTTTTTAAATTGACTAATTAGAAAAATGTTTAGTGGATTAGTTGTTATTGTAATCTGGCATCTATCCCTTTCCCACCTGACTTTACATGTCTAGGTCTAATATCATGAGAGGGACAGCTGGTTGACTTTACATGGCTAGGTCTAATATCATGAGAGGGACAGCTGGTTGACTTTACATGGCTAGGTCTAATATCATGAGAGGGACAGCTGGTTGACTTTACATGGCTAATATCATGAGAGGGACAGCTGGTTGACTTTACATGGCTAGGTCTAATATCATGAGAGGGACATCTGGTTGACTTTACATGGCTAGGTCTAATATCATGAGAGGGACAGCTGGTTGACTTTACATGGCTAGGTCTAATATCATGAGAGGGACAGCTGGTTGACTTTACATGTCTAGGTCTAATATCATGAGAGGGACAGCTGGTTGACTTTACATGTCTAGGTCTAATATCATGAGAGGGACAGCTGGTTGACTTTACATGGCTAGGTCTAATATCATGAGAGGGACAGCTGGTTGACCTTACATGGCTAATGTCATGAGAGGGACAGCTGGTTGACCGTACATGGCTAATGTCATGAGAGGGACAGCTGGTTGACTTTACATGGCTAATGTCATGAGAGGGACAGCTGGTTGACTTTACATGGCTAGGTCTAATATCATGAGAGGGACAGCTGGTTGACTTTACATGGCTAATATCATGAGAGGGACAGCTGGTTGACCTTACATGGCTAGGTCTAATATCATGAGAGGGACAGCTGGTTGACTTTACATGTCTAGGTCTAATATCATGAGAGGGACAGCTGGTTGACTTTACATGGCTAGGTCTAATATCATGAGAGGGACATCTGGTTGACTTTACATGGCTAGGTCTAATATCATGAGAGGGACAGCTGGTTGACTTTACATGGCTAGGTCTAATATCATGAGAGGGACAGCTGGTTGACTTTACATGGCTAGGTCTAATATCATGAGAGGGACAGCTGGTTGACTTTACATGGCTAGGTCTAATATCATGAGAGGGACAGCTGGTTGACTTTACATGGCTAGGTCTAATATCATGAGAGGGACAGCTGGTTGACTTTACATGGCTAGGTCTAATATCATGAGAGGGACAGCTGGTTGACTTTACATGGCTAGGTCTAATATCATGAGAGGGACAGCTGGTTGACTTTACATGGCTAGGTCTAATATCATGAGAGGGACATCTGGTTGACTTTACATGGCTAGGTCTAATATCATGAGAGGGACAGCTGGTTGACTTTACATGGCTAGGTCTAATATCATGAGAGGGACTGCTGGTTGACTTTACATGGCTAGGTCTAATATCATGAGAGGGACTGCTGGTTGACTTTACATGGCTAGGTCTAATATCATGAGAGGGACAGCTGGTTGACTTTACATGGCTAGGTCTAATATCATGAGAGGGACAGCTGGTTGACTTTACATGGCTAGGTCTAATATCATGAGAGGGACAGCTGGTTGACTTTACATGGCTAGGTCTAATATCATGAGAGGGACAGCTGGTTGACTTTACATGGCTAGGTCTAATATCATGAGAGGGACAGCTGGTTGACTTTACATGGCTAGGTCTAATATCATGAGAGGGACAGCTGGTTGACCTTACATGGCTAATATCATGAGAGGGACAGCTGGTTGACTTTACATGGCTAGGTCTAATATCATGAGAGGGACAGCTGGTTGACTTTACATGGCTAATATCATGAGAGGGACAGCTGGTTGCTCGGTCACATTCACTAGCTGAAATGTTAAATCTTTAAATCGCCCAGTAAACCATAAAAGGGACCTCATTTAAATCACCTTATGGTAGACGTCTCCTTTCTTCAGGACGCACGGCTCGGCACTTTAGACCGCAGGAGGGTGGATCGGTCAATCATATCATTCCAATTTTCATTCTGAGACTAGAGGAGCAGCCATTTTAATAAGTAAGAACATACCGTTCTCAATGTCAAATGTAGAGGCAGACTCAGCAGGCCATGACATTAATGTAGTAGGAAGACTGTATAATACACCTGTTGTCTAGGCTAACATTTATGCAACACATTTGTATAACAGTTCATTCTTCACAAATGTATTTTCTCGATGACCAAATACGGACACAAACCTACCTAATACAAGGTGGTGATATGAATTGTGTACTGTCGCCCAGTCTGGATCGTAGCTCTCCTAAAGGTATCATCTTCATCAAAGACAGTATCCACAATTTAGTTTTAGCTTAAGACATATCTGATGCGTGGCGTTTCCACAATCGCACACCTGTGGAGTATTATGTTTTTCTCGCCAGTTCACAAGACCTTCTCACATATAGGACTACTTTTTATACGACAATAGATTTCTGCCACTTATCACAGAGTGTGATTACCACGCGTCTTTTTGGATCATTTTCCTCTATGAAACTACTTGTTGCAAATACACAGCCTAATTATTGCCCTGGGTGTCTTAAATCACTACTGCTATCAGAAGAAACCTTTGTTGCTTTTATATAATTTCAAATGGATCTATTTCTCTTATTTCAACCCCCTCCAACAGTATGGGAATCAATGAAGGCTTATTTTAAGGGGACAAATTATTTCGTACAGAGCAAGATTAAGGAAGTGTAATATTCTGAGGGGTACATAGAAATAAAATCTTGGATTTGGTTATGGCATATTTACACTCTTCATCTACTAAAACAACATTTGACACATCAGACAGAGTTTGATCTTCTCTCAACTCGACGAGCTGAACTTCGAATGAGTAAATCTCCATACGAAAATGATGAATACGGAGCGAAATCAGGGGAGAAGGGCACACTGAGATCACTGACGAGCTGGGTAACACACATATTGATGATTTAGAGGTCAATTCATGCTTTCATAACTTTTACTCACGATTATACACTTCGGGGTCCGCTGGTAAATGCCACCTTACTCCACACCTTCTTTGAGAACTTAGATGTTCCTACAGTTGAACCTGAAATAGCTGCTGAATTAGAACAGTTCTCTGTAGAAGAGATTGTGTTGGTAATTAAATCTATGCAGTGTGGTAAATCCCCCTGGACCCGAAGGATTTATGAGCAAATTCTAATAAATCAACTCTCTCCTCTCTTGTTTTCCGTATTTGAGGAATCATTCTCCACAAACTCTTTACCCTCAAGAAATGAGACACAAATGTATTTCACTTCTTCTGAAAAAGGGAGATAAAAACCTCTTGAGTGTGGTTCATATATAGGCCAACTTCTTTACTGATTTGTGATGTAAAGATACTTTCTAAGATGATTGCCTATTGTTTTGAGTCAGTCCTTCCCTCCATTATCTCTACAGATCAAACCGTTTGAGTCAGTCCTTCCCTCCATTATCTCTACAGATCAAACTGGTTTTGAGTCAGAGCTTCCCTCCATCTCTACAGATCAAACTGGTTTTGAGTCAGTCCTTCCCTCCATCTCTATAGATCAAACTGGTTTCATAAAAAAAAATCGTCATTCTTTTTTTCAACATCAGACATCTTTATAAGCCCTCTTCATCGGACAATCCAGAGATATTGTTATCACTTGTTGCTGAGAATTTGATTCCGTTTGATCGGGTAGATTGGGATTTATCTATTTTACACTCTCAAACAATTTGGATTCGGGTCCCAATTTTATGTCCTGGATCAAAAATCCTTTACTCCTCCCCTATGGCTGCAGTGCGCACAAATAATAACTTTTCATCTTATTTCCAACTTCAACGTGGGACAAGACAGGGTTGTCCTCTGTCCCCTCAGCTGTTTGCCATGGCAATTGAGAACAACACCACTATCAAAGGTATTCGAAAGAGGGGGCTTAGAGCATGATGTCTCACTATGCGGATGATATTATTTACTATTATATTACATTATATTATATATAATGTATATTATTATATATATATTATATTATTACTATTATATATGTCTGACCCTTTAACTGGTCTTCCAAATATCTACTAAAGACAGTTGGTAAAATATCTGGGTTGAAGGTTCATCTGCAAAAAAGTGAATTGATGCCTATTCATCTTTCTTACAAGCAAACTTTTTTTTGGTCATGTGCCTTTCAGAGTGACTTGGCAGAGTTTCAGCGATACCATTTTTCATCTATATGTCTAAGACATGCTGTAATTCAATTTAAAATAGTTATTTGGCTGCATTGGTCAAAGGCAAATTTATTAAGACCAGAAATCGATCCAAATCAAATGTTTTATTTGTCACATACACATGGTTAGCAGATGTTAATGCGAGTGTAGCGAAATGCTTGTGCTTCTAGTTCCGACAATGCAGTAATAACCAACAAGTAATTTAACCTAACAATTCCAAAACTACTACTTTATACACACAAGTGTAAAGGGATAAAGAATATGTACATAAAGATATATTAATGAGTGATGGTACATAACGGCATAGGCAAGATGCAGTAGATGGTACCGAGTGCAGTATAAACCTATACATATGAGATGAGTAATGTAGGGTATGTAAACATTATATTAAGTGTCATTGTTTAAAGTGGCTAGTAATACATTTTTCCATCAATTTCCATCAATTTCCATTTTTAAAGTGGCTGGAGTTGAGTCAGTATGTTGGCAGCAGCCACTCAATGTTAGTGGTGGCTGTTTAACAGTCTGATGACCTTGAGATAGAAGCTGTTTTTCAGTCTCTCGGTCCCAGCTTTGATGCACCTGTACTGACCTCGCCTTCTGGATGATGGCGGGGTGAATAGGCAGTGGCTCGGGTGGTTGTTGTCCTTGATGATCTTTATGGCCTTCCTGGGACATCGGGTGGTGTAGGTGTCCTGGAGGGCAGGTAGTTTGCCCCTGGTGATGCGTTGTGCAGACCTCACAACCCTCTGGAGAGCCTTACGGTTGTGGGCGGAGCCGTTGCCGTACCAGGCGGTGATACAGCCCGAACAGGATGCTCTCGATTGTGCATCTGTAGAAGTTTGTGAGTGCTTTTGGTGACAAGCCAAATTTCTTCAGCCTTCTGAGTTTGAAGAAACGCTGCTGCGCCTTCTTCACGACGCTGTCTGTGTGGGTGGACCAATTCAGTTTGTCTGTGATGTGTACGCCGAGGAACTTAAAACGTACTACCCTCTCCACTACTGTCCCGTCGATGTGGATAGGGGGGTGCTCCCTCTGCTGTTTCCCTGAAGTCCACAATCATCTCCTTTGTTTTGTTGACGTTGAGTGTGAGGTTATTTTCCTGACACCACAATCCGAGGGCCCTCACCTCCTCCCTGTAGGCCGTCTCGTCGTTGTTGGTAATCAAGCCTACCACTGTTGTGACGTCCGCAAACTTGATGATTGAGTTGGAGGCGTGCATGGCCACGCAGTCGTGGGTGAACAGGGAGTACAGGAGAGGGCTCAGAACGCACCCTTGTGGGGCCCCAGTGTTGTGGATCAGCGAAGTGGAGATGTTGTTACCTACCCTCACCACCTGGGGGTGGCCCGTCAGGAAGTCCAGTACCCAGTTGCACAGGACGGGGTCGAGACCCAGGGTACTACGAGTTTGGAGGGTACTATGGTGTTAAATGCTGAGCTGTAGTCGATGAACAGCATTCTCACATAGGTATTCCTCTTGTCCAGATGGGTTAGGGCAGTGTGCAGTGTGATGGCGATTGCGTCGTCTGTGGACATATTGGGGCGGTAAGCAAATTGGAGTGAGTCTAGGGTGTCGGGCAGGGTGGAGGTGATATGGTCCTTGACTAGTCTCTCAAAGCACTTCATGATGACAGAAGTGAGTGCTACGGGGCGATAGTCATTTAGTTCAGTTACCTTTGCTTTCTTGGGAATAGGAACAATGGTGGCCCACTTGAAGCATGTGGGAACAGCAGACTGGGATAAGGATTGATTGAATACGTCCGTAAACACACCAGCCAGCTGGTCTGCACATACTCTGAGGGCGCGGCTGGGGATGCCGTCTGGGCCTGCAGCCCTGCGAGGGTTAACACGTTTAAACGTTTTACTCACGTCGGCTGCAGTGAAGAAGAGATCGCAGGTTTTGGTAGCGGGCCGTTTCGGTGGTGCTGTATTGTGACCGATGTAAGCCTCTGCTACCTTACTGCACATGTTTTGGACATGCCCGAAATTAACAGGAGGCCCCTCTAAACAGTTCTATGGAGTGACACCACAGGAGGCCCCTCTAAACAGTTCCTAACCTTTTCCTCTCTGTGTGTGTGTGTGTGTGTGTGTGTGTGTGTTTAGTCCTTTCCTCCTCTAATTAAGAAGTGAGGCTCTGTCCTGTAGTAAAGCTGTTTGGACCAGACACCCTGGCTGCTCTATTGTTCCCCACACACACTCCACTAGCCCAGCCCACACACACTAACCCAGCCCACACACACTAACCCAGCCCACACACACACTAACCCAGCCCACACACACTAACCCAGCCCACACTCCACTAGCCCAGCCCACACACACTAACCCAGCCCACACACACTAACCCAGCCCACACACACACTAACCCAGCCCACACACACTAACCCAGCCCACACACACTAACCCAGCCCACACACACTCCGCTAGCCCAGCCCACACACACACTAACCCAGCCCACACACACTAACCCAGCCCACACACAGTAACCCAGCCCACACACACTAACCCAGCCCACACACACTAACCCAGCCCACACACACTAACCCAGCCCACACAAATCAAATCAAATCAAATTTATTTATATAGCCCTTCGTACATCGGCTGATATCTCAAAGTGCTGTACAGAAACCCAGCCTAAAACCCCAAACAGCAAGCAATGCAGGTGTAGAAGCACACTAACCCAGCCCACACACACTAACCCAGCCCACACACACTAACCCAGCCCACACACACTAACCCAGCCCACACACACACTAACCCAGCCCACACACACTAACCCAGCCCACACACACACTAACCCAGCCCACACACACACTAACCCAGCCCACACACACACTAACCCAGCCCACACACACACTAACCCAGCCCACACACACTAACCCAGCCCACACACACACTAACCCAGCCCACACACACTAACCCAGCCCACACACACACTAACCCAGCCCACACACACTAACCCAGCCCACACACACACTAACCCAGCCCACACACACTAACCCAGCCCACACACACACTAACCCAGCCCACACACACACTAACCCAGCCCACACACACACTAACCCAGCCCACACACACACTAACCCAGCCCACACACACTAACCCAGCCCACACACACACTAACCCAGCCCACACACACTAACCCAGCCCACACACACACTAACCCAGCCCACACACACTAACCCAGCCCACACACACTAACCCAGCCCACACACACACTAACCCAGCCCACACACACTAACCCAGCCCACACACACTAACCCAGCCCACACACACTAACCCAGCCCACACACACACTAACCCAGCCCACACACACTAACCCAGCCCACACACAGTAACCCAGCCCACACACACTAACCCAGCCCTCTCTCTGTGTCCATCCCTAACCCAGCCCCCACACACTAACCCAGCCCCCACACACTAACCCAGCCCCCACACACTAACCCAGCCCACACACACTAACCCAGCCCACACACACTAACCCAGCCCACACACAGTAACCCAGCCCACACACACTAACCCAGCCCTCTCTCTGTGTCCATCCCTAACCCAGCCCTCTCTCTGTGTTCATCACTAACCCAGCCCACATACACTAAACCCAGCCCTAACCCAGTCCTCTCTGTGTTCATCCCTAACCCAGTCCTCTCTATGTTCATCCCTAACCCAGTCCTCTCTGTGTCCATCCCTAACCCAGTCCTCTCTGTGTCCATCCCTAACCCAGTCCTCTCTGTGTTCATCCCTAACCCAGTCCTCTCTGTGTTCATCTCTAACCCAGTCCTCTCTGTGTCCATCTCTAACCCAGGCCTCTCTGTGTCCATCTCTAACCCAGTCCTCTCTGTGTCCATCCCTAACCCAGTCCTCTCTGTGTCCATCCCTAACCCAGTCCTCTCTGTGTCCATCCCTAACCCAGTCCTCTCTGTGTCCATCCCTAACCCAGTCATCTCTCTGTGTCCATCCCTAACCCAGTCATCTCTCTGTGTCCATCCCTAACCCAGTCCTCTCTGTGTCCATCCCTAACCCAGTCCTCTCTGTGTCCATCCCTAACCCAGTCCTCTCTGTGTCCATCCCTAACCCAGTCCTCTCTGTGTCCATCCCTAACCCAGTCATCTCTCTGTGTCCATCCCTAACCCAGTCATCTCTCTGTGTCCATCCCTAACCCAGTCATCTCTCTGTGTCCATCCCTAACCCAGTCATCTCTCTGTGTCCATCCCTAACCCAGTCCTCTCTGTGTGTTCATCCCTAACCCAGTCCTCTCTGTGTCCATCTCTAACCCAGTCCTCTCTGTGTCCATCTCTAACCCAGTCCTATCTGTGTCCATCCCTAACCCAGTCCTCTCTGTGTCCATCCCTAACCCAGTCCTCTCTGTGTCCATCTCTAACCCAGTCCTCTCTGTGTCCACAGGGAACAGGAGCTAAAGGTGATCCAGGCCCGCAGGACTCTGGAGGATGCACTGATGGCAGATGGGTTGGCGCGGACCGTCGAATCCAGCAGAGACTCAGAGGATGAAGCTGCATAGACCAAACATGGTGAGGAGGGGAGGGGATAACACTGTGGGGCGAGGGGAGGGGTGAGGGGATAACGCTGTGGGGTGAGGGGAGTGGCGAGGGGATAACGCTGTGGAGCGAGGGGATAACACTGTGGGGTGAGGGGAGGGGTGAGGGGATAACGCTGTGGGGTGAGGGGATAACGTCGCTGGGTGAGGGGATAACGCCACACAGCGTTATCCCCTCACCCCACAGCGGGGTGGGAGGATAACGCTGTGGGACGGGAGGATAACGCCGGGGGACGAGGGGATAACGCTGTGGGGTGAGGGGATAACGATGCGGGGGGGGGAGGATAATGCTGCGGGGTGGGAGGATAACGCTGCGGGGTGGGAGGATAACGCTGCGGAGCGAGGGGATAACGCTGTGGGGTGAGGGGAGGGGTGAGGGGATAACGCTGTGGAGCGAGGGGATGACGCTGTGGGGTGAGGGGCGGGGTGAGGGGATAACGCTGTGGGGCGAGGGGAGGGGTGAGGGGATAACGCTGTGGGGCGGGAGGATAACGCCGGGGGACGAGGGGATAACGCCGGGGGGTGAGGGGATAACGATGCGGGGGGGGGAGGATAATGCGGCAGGGTGGGAGGATAACGCTGCGGGGTGGGAGGATAACGCCGTGGAGCGAGGGGATAACGCTGTGGGGTGAGGGGAGGGGTGAGGGGATAACGCTGTGGAGCGAGGGGATGACGCTGTGGGGTGAGGGGCGGGGTGAGGGGATAACGCTGTGGGGTGAGGGGAGGGGTGAGGGGATAACGCTGTTGGGTGAGGGGAGGGGTGAGGGGATAACGCCGTTGGGCGAGGTGAGGGGCGAGGGGATAACGCCGCTGGGCGAGGGGATAACGCTGTGGGGTGAGGGGATAACGCGACGAGGTGGGAGGATAACGCTGTGGGGCGAGGGGATAACGCTGTGGGGTGAGGGGATAACGCTGTGGGGTGAGGGGATAACGCTGTGGGGTGAGGGGATAACGCTGTGGGGCGAGGGGATAACGCTGTGGGGTGAGGGGATAACGCTGTGGGACGAGGGGACAACGCTGTGGGACGAGGGGATAACGCTGTGGGACGAGGGGATAACGCGACGAGGCGGGAGGATAACGCTGTGGGGTGAGGGGATAACGCTGTGGGGTGAGGGGATAACGTCGGGGACGAGGGGACAACGCGGTGGGGCGAGGGGATAACGCTGTCGGGCAAGGGGACAACGCGGCGAGGTGGGAGGATAACGCTGCGGGGTGGGAGGATAACGCTGTGGGGCGAGGGGATAACGTTGCGGGGCGAGGGGATAACGCCGCGGGACGAGGGGAGGGGATAACACTGTGGGGTGAGGAGGACTGGGGAGGTAGATGGATGGGACACCAGGAGTGAGAGGATAACGCTGTGGGGTGAGGGGAACTGGGGAGGTAGATGGATGGGACACCAGGGGTGAGGGCAACCCAAGCCTGGAGTGCAGTGTGCTAAAGTGTGTGTGTGTGTAAATGCAAAATGCTGCTCTCTCTCTCTCTCATGACCTGGTAGTAGACCAGTGTCAACATGACTGAGAAGACACATGACCTGGTAGTAGACCAGTGTCAACATGACTGAGGAGACACATGACCTGGTAGTAGACCAGTGTCAACATGACTGAGAAGACACATGACCTGGTAGTAGACCAGTGTCAACATGACTGAGGAGACACATGACCTGGTAGTAGACCAGTGTCAACATGACTGAGAAGACACATGACCTGGTAGTAGACCAGTGTCAACATGACTGAGAAGACACATGACCTGGTAGTAGACCAGTGTCAACATGACTGAGAAGACACATGACCTGGTAGTAGACCAGTGTCAACATGACTGAGGAGACACATGACCTGGTAGTAGACCAGTGTCAACATGACTGAGAAGACACATGACCTGGTAGTAGACCAGTGTCAACATGACTGAGAAGACACATGACCTGGTAGTAGACCAGTGTCAACATGACTGAGAAGACACATGACCTGGTAGTAGACCAGTGTCAACATGACTGAGGAGACACATGACCTGGTAGTAGACCAGTGTCAACATGACTGAGGAGACACATGACCTGGTAGTAGACCAGTGTCAACATGACTGAGAAGACACATGACCTGGTAGTAGACCAGTGTCAACATGACTGAGAAGACACATGACCTGGTAGTAGACCAGTGTCAACATGACTGAGGAGACACATGACCTGGTAGTAGACCAGTGTCAACATGACTGAGGAGACACATGACCTGGTAGTAGACCAGTGTCAACATGACTGAGGAGACACATGACCTGGTAGTAGACCAGTGTCAACATGACTGAGGAGACACATGACCTGGTATGAAAGACAAAACAAAACAAGATGGGAAATATTATCAACATTACTTTGCACTTTTCACTGGCTGTCCCTCAGGTTGTGGCAGGAGGACACATATTTGGCTTTTCACTGGCTGTCCCTCAGGTTGTGTCCCTCAGGTTGTGTCAGGAGGACACATATTTGGCTTTTCACTGGCTGTCCCTCAGGTTGTGTCCCTCAGGTTGTGTCAGGAGGACACATATTTGGCTTTTCACTGGCTGTCCCTCAGGTTGTGTCCCTCAGGTTGTGTCCCTCAGGTTGTGTCCCTCAGGTTATGTCCCTCAGGTTGTGGCAGGAGGACACATATTTGGCTTTTCACTGGCTGTCCCTCAGGTTGTGGCAGGAGGACACATATTTGGCTTTTCACTGGCTGTCCCTCAGGTTGTGGCAGGAGGACACATATTTGGCTTTTCACTGGCTGTCCCTCAGGTTGTGGCAGGAGGACACATATTTGGCTTTTCACTGGCTGTCCCTCAGGTTGTGGCAGGAGGACACATATTTGGCTGCCAAAACTGCACATTTTGGCTTTTCACCCAATGAATATTTGATTTTATAGTTTCAAATTCTTTGTATTGAATTATAATTTTGGTAAAGAAATATTCTCTTAGGTCTGTGTATTTGTCACAGTGTAATAGGAAATGCAGCTCTGTCTCTACCTCTCCCCTAGAGCAGATTGAGCACAGCCTGTACTCTCTGGGCAGCCAGGTTTGTCTGTGACGACCGGTCTCTATAGCCAGACTGTCCTCTCTGGGCAGCCAGGTTTGTCTGTGACGACCGGTCTCTATAGCCAGACTGTCCTCTCTGGGCAGCCAGGTTTGTCTGTGACGACCAGTCTCTATAGCCAGACTGTCCTCTCTGGGCAGCCAGGTTTGTCTGTGACGACCAGTCTCTATAGCCAGACTGTCCTCTCTGGGCAGCCAGGTTTGTCTGTGACGACCAGTCTCTATAGCCAGACTGTCCTCTCTGGGCAGCCAGGTTTGTCTGTGACGACCAGTCTCTATAGCCAGACTGTCCTCTCTGGGCAGCCAGGTTTGTCTGTGACGACCAGTCTCTATAGCCAGACTGTCCTCTCTGGGCAGCCAGGTTTGTCTGTGACGACCAGTCTCTATAGCCAGACTGTCCTCTCTGGGCAGCCAGGTTTGTCTGTGACGACCGGTCTCTATAGCCAGACTGTCCTCTCTGGGCAGCCAGGTTTGTCTGTGACGACCAGTCTCTATAGCCAGACTGTCCTCTCTGGGCAGCCAGGTTTGTCTGTGACGACCAGTCTCTATAGCCAGACTGTCCTCTCTGGGCAGCCAGGTTTGTCTGTGACGACCAGTCTCTATAGCCAGACTGTCCTCTCTGGGCAGCCAGGTTTGTCTGTGACGACCAGTCTCTATAGCCAGACTGTCCTCTCTGGGCAGCCAGGTTTGTCTGTGACGACCGGTCTCTATAGCCAGACTGTCCTCTCTGGGCAGCCAGGTTTGTCTGTGACGACCAGTCTCTATAGCCAGACTGTCCTCTCTGGGCAGCCAGGTTTGTCTGTGACGACCGGTCTCTATAGCCAGACTGTCCTCTCTGGGCAGCCAGGTTTGTCTGTGACGACCGGTCTCTATAGCCAGACTGTCCTCTCTGGGCAGCCAGGTTTGTCTGTGACGACCAGTCTCTATAGCCAGACTGTCCTCTCTGGGCAGCCAGGTTTGTCTGTGACGACCGGTCTCTATAGCCAGACTGTCCTCTCTGGGCAGCCAGGTTTGTCTGTGACGACCAGTCTCTATAGCCAGACTGTCCTCTCTGGGCAGCCAGGTTTGTCTGTGACGACCAGTCTCTATAGCCAGACTGTCCTCTCTGGGCAGCCAGGTTTGTCTGTGACGACCAGTCTCTATAGCCAGACTGTCCTCTCTGGGCAGCCAGGTTTGTCTGTGACGACCAGTCTCTATAGCCAGACTGTCCTCTCTGGGCAGCCAGGTTTGTCTGTGACGACCGGTCTCTATAGCCAGACTGTCCTCTCTGGGCAGCCAGGTTTGTCTGTGACGACCAGTCTCTATAGCCAGACTGTCCTCTCTGGGCAGCCAGGTTTGTCTGTGACGACCAGTCTCTATAGCCAGACTGTCCTCTCTGGGCAGCCAGGTTTGTCTGTGACGACCGGTCTCTATAGCCAGACTGTCCTCTCTGGGCAGCCAGGTTTGTCTGTGACGACCAGTCTCTATAGCCAGACTGTCCTCTCTGGGCAGCCAGGTTTGTCTGTGACGACCAGTCTCTATAGCCAGACTGTGCTCACTGAGTCTGGTCAATGTTTTCCTCAGTTTTCTATCAGTCACAGTGGTCAGATAGTCCACCATGTACTGTCTGTTTAGAGACAAATAGCATTGACGTTTACTTTTCAACGTTTTATTGTTGTGGTGTCTTTCCGATGGGTGATATATTTAATTTTTGTTTTGTGATGATTTGGTTGGGCTAGATTTTCTGAGTGCTGTCCTGAGGCTCTATGGGGTTGGTTTGGGTTTGTGGACTGAGCCTCAGAACCAGCTGGCTGAGTGCTGTCCTGAGGCTCTATGGGGTTGGTTTGGGTTTGTGGACTGAGCCTCAGAACCAGCTGGCTGAGTGCTGTCCTGAGGCTCTATGGGGTTGGTTTGGGTTTGTGGACTGAGCCTCAGAACCAGCTGGCTGAGTGCTGTCCTGAGGCTCTATGGGGTTGGTTTGGGTTTGTGAACTGAGCCTCAGAACCAGCTGGCTGAGGGGACTCTTCTCTTGTTTCATCTCTTGACATTGTAGAGCTGTGTGATTGTTTTTAGATGGTTATAAATGTGATGGCTATTTGTTCTATCTGAATGAGGAGGGTATTGGCTCCATTCTGTTCTACATGGGTTATTTGGGGTTTTTCTTTGCACTTGCAATACATTCTTGCAAAACTCTGCCTGCTGTGTTTCGATTGGATGTTTGTCCCATTTGGTGAATTCTTTATTAGAGAGTGGACCTAATACTTCACTGCCATATAGAGCAATTGGTTCTAGAACTGATAGAAACATTTTGAGCCAGATTCTAATTGGAATTTCGATTTTGCTGTTCCTTTTAATGGCATAGAATGCTCTTCTTGCTTGGTCTCTCAGCTCATTCACAGCCATGTGAAAGCTACCTGTGTTGCTGATATTTAGTCCTAGATATGTGTCATTTTGGTGTGCTCTAATAGAACTGTGTCCAAATAGAATTTATATTTGTCATCCTTATTTCCAGACCTTTTTTGGAATATCATTATATTTGGTTTTTTTAGGTTAACGGTCAGAGCCCAGGTCTGACAGAACCTGGGGTTAACGGTCAGAGCCCAGGTCTGACAGAACCTGTGGTTAACGGTCAGAGCCCAGGTCTGACAGAACCTGTGGTTAACGGTCAGAGCCCAGGTCTGACAGAACCTGTGGTTAACGGTCAGAGCCCAGGTCTGACAGAACCTGTGGTTAACGGTCAGAGCCCAGGTCTGACAGAACCTGTGGTTAACGGTCAGAGCCCAGGTCTGACAGAACCTGTGGTTAACGGTCAGAGCCCAGGTCTGACAGAACCTGTGGTTAACGGTCAGAGCCCAGGTCTGACAGAACCTGTGGTTAACGGTCAGAGCCCAGGTCTGACAGAACCTGTGGTTAACGGTCAGAGCCCAGGTCTGACAGAACCTGTGGTTAACGGTCAGAGTCCAGGTCTGACAGAACCTGTGAAGATGATCCAGGTGCTGCTGTAACCCCTCTTTAGTGGGAGACAGCAGCACCAGGTCATCTGTCTACAGCAGACACTTGATTTCAGTGTTGTGTCGGGTGATACCAGGTGCTGCCGATTCTTCTAATGTTTTTGCCAATTCATGAATGTAGATGTTAAATAGTGTTGGACTTGTTGGACAGCCCTGTTTCACTCCCCGTCCCTGAGAGAAGAGGTCTGTTTTCTTGTTGTTAATTCATTAATGTAGATGTTAAATAGTGTTGGACTTATTGGGCAGCCCTGTTTCACTCCCCGTCCCTGAGAGAAGAAGTCTGTTGGCTTGTTGTTAATTCATTAATGTAGATGTTAAATAGTGTTGGACTTATTGGGCAGCCCTGTTTCACTCCCCGTCCCTGAGAGAAGAAGTCTGTTGGCTTGTTGTTAATTCATGAATGTAGATGTTAAATAGTGTTGGACTTATTGGGCAGCCCTGTTTCACTCCCCGTCCCTGAGAGAAGTATGTTTGCTTGTTGCCAATTTTAGTGTACATTGATTTAATAAAATCATGTTTTCCCTCCAATACCACTTTCTATTAGTTTATAAAAAAAGACCTTTGTGCCAAATTGAATCAAATGCTTTCTTGAAATCTACAAAACACAAGTAGATTTTGCCTTTGTTTTGGTTTTCTTGTTTATCAATTAGAGTGTGGAGGGTGTAAATGTGGTCTGTTGTACGATAATTGTTTTCAAATCCAATCCGGCTTCTGCTCAGGGCGTTGTGTTTGTCTGATTTCTAATGTGCTGTTCCTCTGTTCTTAGGGTGTGTTTGTATTGGTTCAGTGTCTCTCCATATTGAAGGCCTATATTTTTGTTGTCTGGTTCTCTGTGTTTTTGATTAGATATATTTCTCAATTACTTTCTTAGATTTTTGTAATCATTATCAAACCATTTCTCATTATCTGTTATTTCTGGTTTGCTCTTATGCTTCTTTAGATTAGCCAAGGAGGCTAATTTGTCAAATATAAAGTTTATGTTCTAAACAGCCAAATTTACACCTTCATTGCTGTAGGAGAATGTTAAGGCTAAACAGTTGTCCAGGAGAGATCGTATTTTTTTGTCTACTAATTGCTTTTTGGTAGATGTCTGTACTGTTTGCACTCCATCTATAGGCCTGTTTAGTAACATGTAATTTATTGGGCCGTGATGCTTCATGGTTGGGTTCTGCTCTTCTCAGATACACTGTGATTTTACTGTGGTCTGAGAGAGATGGTAGTGGGCTGACTGAAGGCTCTGAGAGAGGTGTTAGTGGGCTGACTGTGAAGGCTCTGAGAGAGGTGTTAGTGGGCTGACTGTGAAGGCTCTGAGAGAGGTGTTAGTGGGCTGACTGTGAAGGCTCTGAGAGAGGTGTTAGTGGGCTGACTGTGAAGGCTCTGAGAGAGGTGTTAGTGGGCTGACTGTGAAGGCTCTGAGAGACTCTGGGTTTAGGTCGGTGAGGAAGTAGTCTACAGTGCTGCTGCCAAGGGATGAGCTGTAGGTGTACTGACCAAAAGAGTCCCCTCTCAGCCTACCATTGACTATGTACAGACCCAGTGTTCGACAGAGCTGTAGGTTTACCTACCAAAAGAGTCCCCTCTCAGCCTACCATCGACTATGTACAGACCCAGTGTTCCACAGAGCTGTAGGTGTACCTACCAAAAGAGTTCCCTCATTGACTATGTACAGACCCAGTGTTCCACAGAGCTGTAGGTGTACCTACCAAAAGAGTCCCCTCTAAGCCTACCATTGACTATGTACAGACCCAGTGTTCCACAGAGCTGTAGGTGTACCTACCAAAAGAGTCCCCTCTCAGCCTACCGTTGACTATGTACAGACCCAGTGTTCCACAGAGCTGTAGGTGTACCTACCAAAAGAGTCCCCTCTCAGCCTACCATTGACTATGTACAGACCCAGTGTTCCACAGAGCTGTAGGTGTACCTACCAAAAGAGTCCCCTCTCAGCCTACCATTGACTATGTACAGACCCAGTGTTCCACAGAGCTGTAGGTGTACCTACCAAAAGAGTCCCCTCTCAGCCTACCATTGACTATGTACAGACCCAGTGTTCCACAGAGCTGTAGGTGTACCTACCAAAAGAGTCCCCTCTCAGCCTACCATTGACTATGTACAGACCCAGTGTTCCACAGAGCTGTAGGTGTACCTACCAAAAGAGTCCCCTCTCAGCCTACCATCGACTATGTACAGACCCAGTGTTCCACAGAGCTGTAGGTGTACCTACCAAAAGAGTCCCCTCTCAGCCTACCATTGACTATGTACAGACCCAGTGTTCCACAGAGCTGTAGGTGTACCTACCAAAAGAGTCCCCTCTCAGCCTACCATTGACTATGAACAGACCCAGTGTTCCACAGAGCTGTAGGTGTACCTACCAAACGAGTCCCCTCATTGACTATGTACAGACCCAGTGTTCCACAGAGCTGTAGGTGTACCTACCAAAAGAGTCCCCTCTCAGCCTACCATTGACTATGTACAGACCCAGTGTTCCACAGAGCTGTAGGTGTACCTACCAAAAGAGTCCCCTCTCAGCCTACCATCGACTATGTACAGACCCAGTGTTCCACAGAGCTGTAGGTGTACCTGCCAAAAGAGTCCCCTCTCAGCCTACCGTTGACTATGTACAGACCCAGTGTTCCACAGAGCTGTAGGTGTACCTACCAAAAGAGTCCCCTCTCAGCCTACCATCGACTATGTACAGACCCAGTGTTCCACAGAGCTGTAGGTGTACCTACCAAAAGAGTCCCCTCTCAGCCTACCATTGACTATGAACAGACCCAGTGTTCCACAGAGCTTCACGAGCTGTACTCCGTTTTTGTTTTTCACTTTGTCATAGTTGTTTCTATGGGGGTATGTGGGGAGGGAAAGGTTGTTGCTTCCTGTCTGTAGGTGGGGAGGGAAAGGTTGTTGCTTCCTGTCTGTAGGTGGGGAGGGAAAGGTTGTTGCTTCCTGTCTGTATGTGGGGAGGGAAAGGTTGTTGCTTCCTGTCTGTATGTGGGGAGGGAAAGGTTGTTGCTTCCTGTCTGTATGTGGGGAGGGAAAGGTTGTTGCTTCCTGTCTGTATGTGGGGAGGGAAAGGTTGTTGCTTCCTGTCTGTATGTGGGGAGGGAAAGGTTGTTGCTTCCTGTCTGTATGTGGGGAGGGAAAGGTTGTTGCTTCCTGTCTGTATGTGGGGAGGGAAAGGTTGCTGCTTCCTGTCTGTATGTGGGGAGGGAAAGGTTGCTGCTTCCTGTCTGTATGTGGGGAGGGAAAGGTTGTTGCTTCCTGTCTGTATGTGGGGAGGGAAAGGTTGTTGCTTCCTGTCTGTATGTGGGGAGGGAAAGGTTGTTGCTTCCTGTCTGTATGTGGGGAGGGAAAGGTTGTTGCTTCCTGTCTGTACGTGGGGAGGGAAAGGTTGTTGCTTCCTGTCTGTATGTGGGGAGGGAAAGGTTGTTGCTTCCTGTCTGTATGTGGGGAGGGAAAGGTTGTTGCTTCCTGTCTGTACGTGGGGAGGGAAAGGTTGTTGCTTCCTGTCTGTATGTGGGGAGGGAAAGGTTGTTGCTTCCTGTCTGTATGTGGGGAGGGAAAGGTTGTTGCTTCCTGTCTGTATGTGGGGAGGGAAAGGTTGTTGCTTCCTGTCTGTATGTGGGGAGGGAAAGGTTGTTGCTTCCTGTCTGTATGTGGGGAGGGAAAGGTTGTTGCTTCCTGTCTGTAGGTGGGGAGGGAAAGGTTGTTGCTTCCTGTCTGTATGTGGGGAGGGAAAGGTTGTTGCTTCCTGTCTGTATGTGGGGAGGGAAAGGTCCTGAGTCTCTGCCCTGTCCTGAGTCTCTGCCCTGACCTGAGTCTCTGCCCTGACCTGAGTCTCTGCCCTGTCCTGAGTCTCTGGCCTGTCCTGAGTCTCTGCCCTGTCCGGAGTCTCTGCCCCTAGTCCTGAGTCTCTGGCCTGTCCTGAGTCTCTGGCCTGTCCTGAGTCTCTGCCCTGTCCTGAGTCTCTGCCCCTAGTCCTGAGTCTCTGCCCTGTCCTGAGTCTCTGCCCTGTCCTGAGTCTCTGCCCTGCCCTGAGTCTCTGCCCTGTCCTGAGTCTCTGGCCTGTCCTGAGTCTCTGCCCTGTCCTGAGTCTCTGCCCTG
>NC_034179.2:6332117-6339617 GCF_002021735.2 Oncorhynchus kisutch | reverse complement strand
GGTGTGTGTTAGTGTGGGTGTGTGTGTTAGTGTGGGTGTGTTAGTGTGGGTGGGTGTGTGTTAGTGTGGGTGTGTGTTAGTGTGGGTGGGTGTGGGTGTGTGTTAGTGTGGGTGTGTGTGTGTGTGTGGGTGGGTGGGTCGGTGTGTGTGTGAGAGGTGGGCCTCTGGGGGTGTTACAAGGGAGAATATCATTAGTTATTCGATTATTAAGGAATCTAATGCATCACTAATTATTACAGAGCAATTAACACCATCCTGCCATTCAGTGAATCTGTATTCAGGGGGGGATAAATCAAAGCAGAGAGTAATATTTCTGTTGTTAATCTTTTCCGTAGGTTGAAACACTCTGAGGCACGGTACTGTAGCTAGCCTAGCCGCACTCCTGTCAACATTAACATGCCATGTTTCCCCTCCAGCGGTCGGTGTTCGTGGTAAAGGAGAGGAGTACCATGTTAATATTTGATTCCTTGAGTAATCACTGTCCCCCCCCCCCACCCAATGTTGCCTCTAAGTGTGTATAATTAATGGTTGCGCTGCAGGCAAACACTTAAATATAGGACCGTTTTGTCCTAATTATAGACTTTTCACTTTTGGTTTAAGTGAAAGCCTTTTACTAGCGGAGATGATTACTAATGCTGTTATATTGACTGTGGACCATTTACTGGCCCCGCCGGCCAATATGCTAATACACCAATATGCGAATGCTAATATGCTAATACGCTAACATGCTAATGCTAATATGCTAATGGTAATATGCAAATGCGAATATGCGAATGCTAATATGCTAATACGCTAACATGCTAATGCTAATATGCTAATGGTAATATGCAAATGCGAATATGCTAATGCTAATATGCTAATATGTTAATGCTAATATGCTATTGGTATGCAGTTTCCTGTATTTAAAAATAATAATAATTGTAATGGCTCTTTGATACCATAAGTGCAGGTATTGCTGCAAAGTCAGATGTGTAAGTGCTCATGTACAACATACTAATAACACATAATATAAAGTTGTTTTTAAATGTTAGTTTTTCTAGAGCTGATTTATGGATTGCGTTGATGATGAAAACTAATCAATGACGATTAGTTATCTTTATTGGAGAAATATTGGACTAATATATAGACCTATAAAATAATATTGTACTTTTTTTATTTTTTGTATTCACTAATATCCAGCAACCTGTACATAATGCACCAAACATTAGATAGCAAGCATTATAGATTGTAGCCTAGTGGTTAGAGCGTTGGACTAGTAAACGAAAGGTTGCAAGATCGAATCCCCGAGCTGACAAAGTACAAATCTGTCGTACTGCCCCTGAACAAGGCAGTGTTCCCCTGTAGATGGCAGGCCATCATTGAAAATATGAATTTGTTCTTAACTGACCTGCCTAGTTAAATAAAGGTAAAATAAATAAAAAATGGTCTTCGTAGCAGATCACACTAGGGCTGACCCCACATGTAGGTGTTTGGTTGATAGATAGGCTGTTAGTCGAACGACATTTCTTTAGTTGAGCCGTGGCAACAAAAAAAAAAGTTATCAAAATCATGGTGTCTGATTGCTGCCTGTCTGAGTTTTAGATTTTTGGTTCCAACCGCCGTGTCTTTGTGAGACACAGAGTAGGTGAACGAATGATCTCCACATGTGTGGTTCCCACCGTGAAGCATGGAGGAGGAGGAGTGATGGTGTGGTTCCCACCATGAAGCATGGAGGAGGAGGTGTGATGGTGCTTTTCTGGTGACACCATGATTTATTTAGAATTCAAGGCACACCAAGAAGAAGAGTGATGGAGTGCTGCATCAGAAAGCCTCCACAATCAGCTGACCTCAATCAAATTGAGATGGTTTGGGATGAGTTGGACCGCAGAGTGAAAGAAAAGCAGCCAACAAGTGCTCAGCATATGTGGGAACTCCTTCAAGACTGTTGGAAAAGAATTCCTCATGAAGCTGGTTGAGATAATTTTATTTATTTATTTCACCTTTATTTCACCAGGTAGGCAAGTTGAGAACAAGTTCTCATTTACAATTGCGACCTGGCCAAGTTAAAGCAAAGCAGTTCGACACAAACAACAACACAGAGTTACACATGGAGTAAAACAAACATACAGTCATTAATACAGTAGAAAAATAAGTCTATATACAATGTGAGCAAGTGAGGTGAGATAAGGGAGGTAAAGGCAAAAAAACAGGCCATGGTGGAGAAGTAAATACAATATAGCAAGTAAAACACTGTAATGGTTGATTTGCAGTGGAAGGATGTGCAAAGTAGAGATATAAATAATGGGGTGCAAAGGAGCTAAATAAATACAGTAGGGGAAGAGGTAGTTGTTTGGGATAAATTATAGATGGGCTATGTACAGGTGCAGTAATCTGTGAGCTGCTCTGACAGCTGGTGCTTAAAGCTAGTGAGGGAGATAAGTGTTTCCAGTTTCAGAGATATTTGTAGTTCGTTCCAGTCATTGGCAGCAGAGAACTGGAAGGAGAGGCGGCCAAAGGAAGAATGGGTTTTGGGGGTGACCAGAGAGATATACCTGCTGGAGCGCGTGCTACAGGTGGGTGCTGCTATGGTGACCAGCGAGCTGAGTAGGGTATTGGAGGCTATTTTGTAAATGACATCATCGAGGATCGGTAGGATGGTCAGTTTTACAAGGGTAGGTTTGGCAGCATGAGTGAAGGATGCTTTGTTGCAAAATAGGAAGCAGAATCTTGATTTAATTATGGATTGGAGATGCTTAATGTGAGTCTGGAAGGAGAGTTTACAGTCTAACCAGACACCTAGGTATTTGTAGTTGTCCACATATTCTGAGTCTGAACTGTCCAGAGTAGTGATGCTAGACAGGCGGGCAGGTGTGGGCAATGATCGGTTGAAGAGCATGCATGTAGTTTTACTTGTATTTAAGAGCAATTAGAGGCCACGGAAGGAGAGTTGTAGGCATTGAAGCTCGCCTGGAGGGTTGTTAACACAGTGTCCAAAGAAGGGCCAGAAGTATACAGAATGGTGTCGTCTGCGTAGAGGTGGATCAGAGAATCACCAGCCGCAAGAGCGACATCTACATGAGTCCAACTATTTCATAGTTGATGTCTTCACTATTATTCTACAATGTAGAAAATGTTAAAACTAAAGAAAACCCCTTGAATGAGTAGATGTGTCCTAACGTTTGACTGGTACTGTGTATATCTTGCTATGTCTCACTCTCACTCTCTCTAGCTCTCTACAGTATATCTCTCGCTCTCTCTACAGTATATCTCTCTCTCTCTCTACAGTATATCTCTCTCTACAGTATATCTCTCTCTCTCTACAGTATATATATCTCTCTCTCTCTACAGTATATCTCTCGCTCTCTCTACAGTATATATCTCTCTCTCTCTCTACAGTATATCTCTCTCTACAGTATATCTCTCTCTCTCTCTACAGTATATCTCTCTCTCTCTCTACAGTATATCTCTCTCTACAGTATATCTCTCTCTCTCTCTACAGTATATCTCTCTCTCTCTACAGTATATATCTCTCTCTCTACAGTATATATCTCTCTCTCTCTACAGTATATATCTCTCTCTCTCTCTACAGTATATCTCTCGCTCTCTCTACAGTATATATCTCTCTCTCTCTCAGTATATCTCTCTCTACAGTATATCTCTCTCTCTCTCTCTACAGTATATCTCTCTCTACAGTATATCTCTCTCTCTCTCTACAGTATATCTCTCTCTACAGTATATCTCTCTCTCTCTCTACAGTATATATCTCTCTCTCTCTACAGTATATCTCTCTACAGTATATCTATCTCTCTCTCTCTACAGTATATCTCTCTCTCTCTCTACAGTATATATCTCTCTCTCTCTCTCTACAGTATATCTCCCTCTAGCTCTCTACAGTATATCTATCTCTCTCTCTACAGTATCTCTCTCTCTCTCTACAGTATATCTCCCTCTAGCTCTCTACAGTATATCTCTCTCTAGCTCTCTACAGTATATCTATCTCTCTCTCTACAGTATATATCTCTCTCTAGCTCTCTACAGTATATCAATTCAATTCAATTCAATTCAAGGGCTTTATTGGCATGGGAAACATGTGTTAACATTGCCAAAGCAAGTGAGGTAGACAACATACAAAGTGAATATATAAAGTGAAAAACAACAAAAATTAACAGTAAACATTACACATACAGAAGTTTCAAAACAGTAAAGACATTACAAATGTCATATTATATATATATACAGTGTTCTAACAATGTACAAATGGCTAAAGGACACAAGATAAAATAAATAAGCATATAAATATGGGTTGTATATATATCTCTCTCTAGCTCTCTACAGTATATCTATCTCTCTCTCTACAGTATATCTATCTCTCTCTACAGTATATCTCTCTCTAGCTCTCTACAGTATATCTATCTCTCTCTCTACAGTATATCTCTCTCTCTCTCTACAGTATATCTCTCTCTCTCTACAGTATATCTATCTATCTCTCTCTCTCTCTATCAATTCAAAGTGCTTTATTGGCATGAGAAATGTGTTTACATGACCAAAGTGGACAATAAACAAGGGAAATAAACATTTATACTTACAAAGATTGCAGCTCTCTCCCCATCTCTCTCTCTCTCCCAGCTCTCTCTCTCCCCAGCTCTCTCTCTCTCCCCAGCTCTCTCTCTCCCCAGCTCTCCCTCTCTCCCCAGCTCTCTCTCTCCCTCCCCAGCTCTCTCTCTCTCCCCAGCTCTCTCTCTCTCTCCAACTCTCTCTCTCTCTCCAACTCTCTCTCTCTCTCTCTCTCTCTCTCTCTCTCTCTCTCGTCTCTCTCTCTCTCTCTCTCTCTCTCTCTCTCTCTCTCTCTCTCTCCTCTCTCTCTCTCTCCTCTCTCCCCAGCTCCTCTCTCCCCAGCTCCCTCTCTCTCTCTTCTCCCCAGCTTCTCTCTCCTCCCCAGCTCCCTCTCTCTCCCCAGCTCTCTCTCTCTTTCTCTCTCTCTCCCCCCGCTCTCACTCTCCCCAGCTCCCTCTCACTCTCTCTCCCCAGCTCCCTCTCACTATCTCCCCAGCTCTCTCTCTCCCCAGCTCTCCCTCTCTCCCCAGCTCTCTCTCTCTCTCTCTCTCTCTCTCTCTCTCTCTCATCTTTCTCTCCCCGCTCTCACTCTCCCCAGCTCCCTCTCACTCTCTCTCCCCAGCTCCCTCTCACTATCTCCCAGCTCTCTCTCTCCCCAGCTCTCCCTCTCTCTCCAGCTCTCTCTCACTCTCTCTCCCCCAGCTCTCCCTCTCTCCCCAAGCTCTCTCTCTCCCCAGCTCTCTCTCTCCCCAGCTCCCTCTCACTCTCTCTCCCCAGCTCTCCCTCTCTCCCCAGCTCTCTCTCTCCCCCGCTCTCACTCTCCCCAGCTCCCTCTCACTCTCTCTCCCCCAGCTCTCTCTCTCCCCCAGCTCTCCCTCTCTCTCCAGCTCTCTATCACTCTCTCCCCCGCTCTCCTCTCTCCCCAGCTCTTCCTCTCTCCCCAGCTCTCTCCCCAGCTCCCCTCCTCACTCTCGTCTCCCCAGGCTCTCTCTCTCTCTCCCCAGCTCTCTCTCTCCCCAGCTCTCTCTCTCCCCAGCTCTCTCTCTCCCCAGCTCTCTCTCTCCCCAGCTCCCTCTCACTCTCTCTCCCCAGCTCTCTCTCTCCCCAGCTCCCTCTCACTCTCTCTCCCCAGCTCTCTCTCTCCCCAGCTCCCTCTCACTCTCTCTCCCCAGCGCCCTTTTCTCGTGGCAACAGGTCACAAATCTTGCTGCTGTGATGGCACACTGTGGTATTTCACCCAGTAGATATGGGAGTTTATCGAAATTGGATTGTTTTCGAATTCTTTGTGGATCTGTGTAATCTGAGGGAAATATGTCTCTCTAATATGGTCATACATTGGACAGGAGGTTAGGAAGTGCAGCTCAGTTTCCACCTCATTTTGTGGGCAGTGAGCACATAGCCTGTCTTCTCTTGAGAGCCATGTCTGTTTATGGCGGCCTCTCTCAATAGCAAGGCTATGCTCACTAAGTCTGCACATAGTCAAAACTTTCCTTACGTTTGGGTCAGTCACAGGGGTCAGGTATTCTGCCACTGTGTCCTCTCTGTTTTGGACCAAATAGCATTCTAGTTTGCTCTGTTTTTTTGTTAATTCGTTCCAATGTGTCAAGTAATTATCTTTTTGTTTTCTCATGATTTGGTTGGGTCTAATTGTGCTGCTGTCCTGGGGCTCTGTAGGGTGTGTTTGTGAACAGATCCCCAGGACCAGCTTGCATAGGGGACTCTTCTCCAGGTTCATTTCTCTGTAGGTGATGGCTTTGTTATGGAAGGTTTGGGAATCGCTTCCTTTTAGGTGGTTATAGAATTTAACCGCTCTTTTCTGGATTTTGATAATTAGCGTGTATCGGCCTAATTCTGCTCTGCATGCATTATTTGGTGTTCTACGTTGTACACAGAGGATAATTTTGCAGAATTCTGCATGCAGAGTCTCAATTTGGTGTTTGTCCCATTTTATGAAGTCTTGGTTGGTGAGCGGACCCCAGACCTCACAACCATAATGGGCTCTATGACTGATTCAAGTATTTTTTAGCCAGATCCTAATTGGTATGTTGAAATTTATGTTCATTTTGATGGCATAGAATGCCCTTCTTGCCTTGTCTCTCAGATCGTTCACAGCTTTGTGAACTTTATAGTTTTTTGTGTGCTCTAGGACAACAGTATCCTAGATGGAATTTGTATTTGTGGTCCTGGCGACTGGACCTTTTTTGGAACACCATTATTTTGGTCTTACTGAGATTTACTGTCAGGGCCCAGGTCTGACAAGAATCTGTGCATAAGATCTAGGTGCTGCTGTAGGCCCTCCTTGGTTGGTGACAGAAGCACCAGATCATCAGCAAACAGCAGACATTTGACTTTGGATTCTAGTAGTGTGAGGCCGGGTGCTGCAGACTTTTCTAGTGCCTGCGCCAATTCGTTGATATATATGTTGAAGAGGGTGGGGCTTAAGCTGCATCCCTGTCTCACCCCACAACCCTGTGTGAAGAAATGTGTGTGTTTTTTGCCCATTTAACCGCACACTTGTTGTTTGTGTACATGGATTTTATAATGTCGTATGTTTTACCCCCAACACCACTTTCCATCATTCCTCTCTCTCTCTCTCTCTCTCTCTGCATCTCTCTCTCTCTCTCTCTCTGCATCTCTCTCTGCATCTCTCTCTCTCTCCCCAGCTCCCCCCCCCCCTCTCTCTCTCTCCTCATGTCGAAGTTGAATGGAGGTATCTTCCAGGCCCCTGGTCAAAAAGGGGGGGGGGGGTGTTGCCGTTAGGGTGGAGACATTAATGTCATGTTTTCAGTTGGTGATTCACCCCAATCTAACCTAGCCTGGTCATTGCCCGCTAGCCTTAACGTTCTCATTAAATGATGTTTGTCCTAATGCTCACTCTTCTTTTTGGTTTGTCTGTCTCCGCAGGCAGGTTCCACAATGCCCAAGACGAAGACAGTCATCAGACACAGAGGCTACATCCCAAATGGC
>NC_034179.2:6312117-6327117 GCF_002021735.2 Oncorhynchus kisutch | reverse complement strand
GCATTGTGTGCCGTGAATAGCTCTTCTCTCTGATCACTTTGTTATGATGGAGATGTGTGTGTGTGTGTGTGTGACATGATTGCCAGGGTGGGATTGGGGGGGGGGGGGGGGGGCAGTCATTTGCATTCACTAATGGTCCACTGATGCCAAGTTGTTATCAGTTCATGAGAAATTAAAAAATGGAATTCTTGGCAGAGGCCGACATGCAAAATATCCAGCCAATCCTATTTGCATCTTCTAATAGCCCTGTTTAGCATGACATGTCTGACTGGGGAACGGGGCTGCTTTTAATTTCATGTCTCTACTACAGTGCTTACATTACTACATTTACCAAAATGCGTCCCAAATGGAACCATGTTCCCTACATAGTGCACTACTTTTGGATTATAGTGCCTGGTCAAAAGTAGTGCACTATGTAGGGAATAGGGTTCCATAGGGCTCTGGTCTAAAGTAGTGCACTATGTAGGGAATAGGGTTCCATAGGGCCCTGGTCAAAAGTAGTGCACTATGTATAGGGAATAGGGTTCTATAGGGCTCTGGTCTAAAGTAGTGCACTATATAGGGAATAGGGTTCCATAGGGCTCTGGTCTAAAGTAGTGCACTATATATAGGGAATAGGGTTCCATAGGGCCCTGGTCTAAAGTAGTGCACTATATATAGGGAATAGGGTTCCATAGGGCCCTGGTCTAAAGTAGTGCACTATATATAGGGAATAGGGTTCCATAGGGCCCTGGTCTAAAGTAGTGCACTATATATAGGGAATAGGGTTCCATAGGGCCCTGGTCTAAAGTAGTGCACTATATAGGGAACAGGGTGCTATTTGAGACAGAGCCTTACACAGAGATGGTGGTCAGATAGACTATTTGTGCGTTAAGCTCCGTTCGCCATATGGCTGTTGGCTCAATAACCAACATTGTTATCAGGAAATATTTTTTTTTAATATGGAAATGAGCTCTTGTGTTGCTCTCCATAAGAACGCTCCTAAGTCCTGTCTCTCCATAAGAACAGCTCCTCTGTTGTCTCTCATAAGAACAGCTCCTCTGTTGTCTCTCCATAAGAACAGCTCCTCTGTTGTCTCTCCATAAGAACAGCTCCTCTGTTGTCTCTCCATAAGAACAGCTCCTCTGTTGTCTCTCCATAAGAACAGCTCCTCTGTTGTCTCTCCATAAACAGCTCCTCTGTTGTCTCTCCATAAGAACAGCTCCTCTGTTGTCTCTCCATAAGAACAGCTCCTCTGTTGTCTCTCCATAAGAACAGCTCCTCTGTTGTCTCTCCATAAGAACAGCTCCTCTGTTGTCTCTCCATAAGAACAGCTCCTCTGTTGTCTCTCCATAAGAACAGCTCCTCTGTTGTCTCTCCATAAGAACAGCTCCTCTGTTGTCTCTCATAAGAACAGCTCCTCTGTTGTCTCTCCATAAGAACAGCTCTCTGTTGTCTGCCACAGAACGCTCCTCTGTTGTCTCTCCATAAGAACAGCTCCTCTGTTTGTCTCTCTCTCCATAAGAACAGCTCCTCTGTTGTCTCTCCATAAGAACAGCTCCTCTGTTGTCTCTCCATAAGAACAGCTCCTCTGTTGTCTCTCCATAAGAACAGCTCCTCTGTTGTCTCTCCCATCAAGAACAGCTCCTCTGTTGTCTCTCCATAAGAACAGCTCCTCTGTTGTCTCTCCATAAGAAACAGCTCCTCTGTGTCTCTCCATAAGAACAGCTTCCTGTTGTCTCTCCATAAGAACAGCTCCTCTGTGTCTCTCCATAAGAACAGCTCCTCTGTTGTCTCTCCATAAGAAACAGCTCCTCTGTTGTCTCTCCATAAGAACAGCTCCTCTGTTGTCTCTCCATAAGAACAGCTCCTCTGTTGTCTCTCCATAAAGAACAGCTCCTCTGTTGTCTCTCCATAAGAAACAGCTCCTCTGTTGTCTCTCCATAAGAACAGGGACAGTTAGAGATCTTTATAGTTATCGCCCCACTCCTTGTCAAGCTAAGATTCTTGAACATTTGGTAAATTTACAAATTTGCTATTTTTTATCTGAGAGTGGTATTATAGAATGTAAACCAATCAGGGGTTTCGGCCAGGCCATCCAATCAGGGTTTAGGCCAGGCCATCCAATCAGGGTTTAGGCCAGGCCATCCAAATCAGGTTTAGGCCAGGCCATCCAATCAGGGTTTAGGCCAGGGCCATTCCAATCAGGGTTTAGGCCATCCAATCAGGGTTTAGGCCAGGCCATCCAATCAGGGTTTAGGCCAGGCCATCCAATCAGGGTTTAGGCCAAGCCATCCAATCAGGTAGACCTTAGAGTGAAATGCTTATTACGAGCCCCTAACCAACAGTTTTCAAAATAAAATAAATAGAATATACAGGGTGTTACAGGGAGGGCTATATACAGGGTCAGGGTACCGGTACAGAGTCAATGTGGAGGCTATATACAGGGTATTACGGTACAGAGTCAATGTGGAGGCTATATACAGGGTATTACGGTACAGAGTCAAGTGGAATGTGGAGGCTATATACAGGGTATTCGGTACAGAGTCAATGTGGAGGCTAGGCTATATACAGGGTATTACGGTACAGAGTCAATGTGGAGGCTATATACAGGGTATACGGTACAGAGTCAATGTGGAGGCTATATACAGGGTATTACGGTACAGAGTCAATGTGGAGGCTATATACAGTGGGTATTACGGTACAGAGTCAATGTGGAGGCTATATACAGGGGGGGGGTACGGTGACAGAGTCAATGTGGAGGCTATATACAGGGTGTACCGTACAGAGTCAATGTGGAGGATATATACAGGGTGTGTACGGTACAGAGTCAATGTGGAGGCTATATACAGGGGGGTACCGGTACAGAGTCAATGTGGAGGCTATATACAGGGTGTACCGGTACAGAGTCAATGTGGAGGCTATATACGGGTGTTACGGTACAGAGTCAATGTGGAGGCTATATACAGGGTGTTACCGTACAGAGTCAATGTGAGGCTATATACAGGGTATTCCGGTACAGAGTCAATGTGGAGGCTATATACAGGGGGTACCGGTACAGAGTCAATGTGGAGGCTATATACAGGGGTGTACCGGTACAGAGTCAATGTGGAGGCTATATACAGGGGATTACGGTACAGAGTCAATGTGGAGGCTATATACAGGGGGTACGGTACAGAGTCAATGTGGAGGCTATTACAGGGTTGTACGGTACAGAGTCAAGTGTGGAGGCTATATACAGGGTATTACGGTACAGAGTCAATGTGGAGACTATAACAGGTGGGTACGGTACAGAGTCATGTGGAGGCTATATACAGGGGGGTACCGGTACAGAGTCAATGTGGAGGCTAATACAGGGGGGTACCGGTACAGAGTCAATGTGGAGGCTATATACAGGGTATTACGGTACAGAGTCAATGTGGAGGCTATATACAGGGTTATATGGTACAGAGTCAATGTGGAGGCAATATACAGGGCGGTACCGGTACAGAGTCAATGTGGAGGCTATATACAGGGTATTACGGTACAGAGTCAATGTGGAGGCTATATACAGGGGGGTACGGTACAGAGTCAATGTGGAGGCTATATACAGGGTATTACGGTACAGAGTCAATGTGGAGGCTATATACAGGGTGTTACGGTACAGAGTCAATGTGGAGGCTATATACAGGGTAGTACAGGTTCAGAGTCAATGTGGAGGCTATATACAGGGGGTACCGGGACAGAGTCAATGTGGAGGCATATATACAGGGTATTACGGACAGAGTCAATGTGGAGGCTATATACAGGGGGGTACCGGTACAGAGTCAATGTGGAGGCCTATATACAGGGGATTACGGTACAGAGTCAATGTGGAGGCTATATACAGGGGTGTACCGGTACAGAGTCAATGTGGAGGCTATATACAGGGTGTTACGGTACAGAGTCAATGTGGAGGCTATATACAGGGGTACCGTACAGAGTCAATGTGGAGGCTATATACAGGGGGTACGGTACAGAGTCAATGTGGAGGCTATATACAGGGGGTACGGTACAGAGTCAATGTGGAGGCTATATACAGGGTATACGGTACAGAGTCAATGTGGAGGCTATATACAGGGGGTACGGTACAGAGTCAATGTGGAGGCTATATACAGGGTGTTACGGTACAGAGTCAATGTGGAGGCTATATTACAGGGGGTTTTTTGTTGGTATATAGGGGGGGTACCGGTACAGAGTCAATGTGGAGGCTATATACAGGGTGTACGGTACAGAGTCAATGTGGAGGCTATATACAGGGGTGTTACGGTACAGAGTCAATGTGGAGGCTATATACAGGGGGTAACGGTACAGAGTCAATGTGGAGGCTATATACAGGGGGTACCGGTACAGAGTCAATGTGGAGGCTATATACAGGGTATTACGGTACAGAGTCAATGTGGAGGCTATATACAGGGGGTACCGGTACAGAGTCAATGTGGAGGCTATATACAGGGGTGTTACCGGTACAGAGTCAATGTGGAGGCTATATACAGGGTGTTACCGGTACAGAGTCAATGTGGAGGCTATATACAGGGGTTACCGGTACAGAGTCAATGTGGAGGCTATATACAGGGTATTACGGTACAGAGTCAATGTGGAGGCTATATACAGGGGTTACGGTACAGAGTCAATGTGGAGGCTATTACAGGGTGTACCGGTACAGAGTCAATGT
Organism: Oncorhynchus kisutch; assembly: GCF_002021735.2. Taxonomy (NCBI): domain Eukaryota; kingdom Metazoa; phylum Chordata; class Actinopteri; order Salmoniformes; family Salmonidae; genus Oncorhynchus; species Oncorhynchus kisutch. The sequence continues at coordinate 6,322,445 of NC_034179.2, read as the reverse complement.
GGAGGCTATATACAGGGTGTTAACCGGTACAGAGTCAATGTGGAGGCTATATACAGGGGTTTACCGGTACAGAGTCAATGTGGAGTCTATATACAGGGGTACCGGTACAGAGTCAATGTGGAGGCTATATACAGGGGGTACCGGTTACAGAGTCAATGTGGAGGCTATATACAGGGGATACCGGTACAGAGTCAATGTGGAGACTATATACAGGGGGTACCGGTACAGAGTCAATGTGGAGGCTATATACAGGGTATTACGGTACAGAGTCAATGTGGAGGCTATATACAGGGGGTACCGGTACAGAGTCAATGTGGAGGCTATATACAAGGGTATTACGGTACAGAGTCAATGTGGAGGCTATATTACAGGGGGTTACCGGTACAGAGTCAATGTGGAGGCTATATACAGGGTGTTACCGGTACAGAGTCAATGTGGAGGCTATATACAGGGGGTACCGGTACAGGAGTCAATGTGGAGGCTATATACAGGGGTACCGGTACAGGAGTCAATGTGGAGGCTATATACAGGGGGTACCGGTACAGAGTCAATGTGGAGGCTATATACAGGGTGTTACGGTACAGAGTCAATGTGGAGGCTATATACAGGGGGTACCGGTACAGAGTCAATGTGGAGGCTATATACAGGGGTATTACGGTACAGAGTCAATGTGGAGGCTATATACAGGGGGTACCGGTACAGAGTCAATGTGGAGGCTATATACAGGGTGTTACCGTACATGAGTCCAATGGTGGAGGCTATGAACAGGGTATTAACGGTACAGAGTCAATGTGAGGCTATATTACACAGGGGTACCGGTACAGAGTCAATGTGGAGGCTTATATACAGGGGGTACCGGTACAGAGTCAATGTGGAGGCTATATAAGGGTGTTACGGTACAGAAGTCACTGTGAGGCTATAACAGGGGGTACCGGTACAGAGTCAATGTGGAGGCTATATACAGGGGGTACGGTACAGAGTCAATGTGGAGGCTATATACAGGGTATTACGGTACAGAGTCAATGTGGAGGCTATATACAGGGGGTACCGGTACAGAGTCAATGTGGAGGCTATATACAGGGTGTACCGGTACAGAGTCAATGTGGAGGCTATATACAGGTGTTACGGTACAGAGTCAATGTGGAGGCTATATACAGGGGGTACCGGTACAGAGTCAATGTGGAGGCTATATACAGGGGGTACGGTACAGAGTCAATGTGGAGGCTATATACAGGGTGTTACGGTACAGAGTCAATGTGGAGGCTATATACAGGGGGTACGGTACAGAGTCAATGTGGAGGCTATATACAGGGGGTACCGGTACAGAGTCAATGTGGAGGCTATATACAGGGGGTACCGGTACAGAGTCAATGTGGAGGCTATATACAGGGTATTACGGTACAGAGTCAATGTGGAGGCTATATACAGGGGGTACCGGTACAGAGTCAATGTGGAGGCTATATACAGGGGGTACCGGTACAGAGTCAATGTGGAGGCTATATACAGGGGGTACGGTACAGAGTCAATGTGGAGGCTATATACAGGGGGTACGGTACAGAGTCAATGTGGAGGCTATATACAGGGTGTACGGTACAGAGTCAATGTGGAGGCTATATACAGGTGGTACGGTACAGAGTCAATGTGGAGGCTATATACAGGGGGTTACGGTACAGAGTCAATGTGGAGGCTATATACAGGGGGTACGGTACAGAGTCAATGTGGAGGCTATATACAGGGGGTACGGTACAGAGTCAATGTGGAGGCTATATACAGGGGGTACCGGTACAGAGTCAATGTGGAGGCTATATACAGGGTGTACGGTACAGAGTCAATGTGGAGGCTATATACAGGGGGTACCGTACAGAGTCAATGTGGAGGCTATATACAGGGTGTACGGTACAGAGTCAATGTGGAGGCTATATACAGGGGTTACGGTACAGAGTCAATGTGGAGGCTATATACAGGGTGTACCGGTACAGAGTCAATGTGGAGGCTATATACAGGGGGTACCGGTACAGAGTCAATGTGGAGGCTATATACAGGGTATTACGGTACAGAGTCAATGTGGAGGCTATATACAGGGGTACCGGTACAGAGTCAATGTGGAGGCTATATACAGGGTGTTACGGTACAGAGTCAATGTGGAGGCTATATACAGGGGGTACCGGTACAGAGTCAATGTGGAGGCTATATACAGGGGGGTACGGTACAGAGTCAATGTGGAGGCTATATACAGGGGGTTACGGTACAGAGTCAATGTGGAGGCTATATACAGGGGGTACCGGTACAGAGTCAATGTGGAGGCTATATACAGGGGGTACGGTACAGAGTCAATGTGGAGGCTATATACAGGGTATTACGGTACAGAGTCAATGTGGAGGCTATATACAGGGTATTACGGTACAGAGTCAATGTGGAGGCTATATACAGGGTATTACGGTACAGAGTCAATGTGGAGGCTATATACAGGGTACCGGTACAGAGTCAATGTGGAGGCTATACACAGGGTATATATACAGGGGTACGGTACAGAGTCAATGTGGAGGCTATATACAGGGGGTACCGGTACAGAGTCAATGTGGAGGCTATATACAGGGGGTACGGTACAGAGTCAATGTGGAGGCTATATACAGGGGGTACGGTACAGAGTCAATGTGGAGGCTATATACAGGGGGTACCGGTACAGAGTCAATGTGGAGGCTATATACAGGGGGTACGGTACAGAGTCAATGTGGGGGCTATATACAGGGGGTACGGTACAGAGTCAATGTGGAGGCTATATACAGGGTATTACGGTACAGAGTCAATGTGGAGGCTATATACAGGGGTATTACGGTACAGAGTCAATGTGGAGGCTATATACAGGGGTACCGGTACAGAGTCAATGTGGAGGCTATATACAGGGTATACGGTACAGAGTCAATGTGGAGGCTATATACAGGGGGTACCGGTACAGAGTCAATGTGGAGGCTATATACAGGGTGTACGGTACAGAGTCAATGTGGAGGCTATATACAGGGGTTACGGTACAGAGTCAATGTGGAGGCTATATACAGGGGGTACCGGTACAGAGTCAATGTGGAGGCTATATACAGGGGGTACCGGTACAGAGTCAATGTGGAGGCTATATACAGGGTATTACGGTACAGAGTCAATGTGGAGGCTATATACAGGGGGTACCGGTACAGAGTCAATGTGGAGGCTATATACAGGGTGTTACGGTACAGAGTCAATGTGGAGGCTATATACAGGGTGTACGGTACAGAGTCAATGTGGAGGCTATATACAGGGGTACCGGTACAGAGTCAATGTGGAGGCTATATACAGGGTGGTACAGTACAGAGTCAATGTGGAGGCTATATACAGGGGTACCGGTACAGAGTCAATGTGGAGGCTATATACAGGGTTTTACGGTACAGAGTCAATGTGGAGGCTATATACAGGGGGTACCGGTACAGAGTCAATGTGGAGGCTATATACAGGGGTTACGGTACAGAGTCAATGTGGAGGCTATATACAGGGGGTACGGTACAGAGTCAATGTGGAGGCTATATACAGGGGGTACCGGTACAGAGTCAATGTGGAGGCTATATACAGGGTATTACGGTACAGAGTCAATGTGGAGGCTATATACAGGGGGTACCGGTACAGAGTCAATGTGGAGGCTATATACAGGGTGTACGGTACAGAGTCAATGTGGAGGCTATATACAGGGGTTACGGTACAGAGTCAATGTGGAGGCTATATACAGGGTATTACGGTACAGAGTCAATGTGGAGGCTATATACAGGGGGTACCGGTACAGAGTCAATGTGGAGGCTATATACAGGGTATTACGGTACAGAGTCAATGTGGAGGCTATATACAGGGGTACCGGTACAGAGTCAATGTGGAGGCTATATACAGGGTATTACGGTACAGAGTCAATGTGGAGGCTATATACAGGGGTACGGTACAGAGTCAATGTGGAGGCTATATACAGGGGTACCGGTACAGAGTCAATGTGGAGGCTATATACAGGGGTACCGGTACAGAGTCAATGTGGAGGCTATATACAGGGTATTACGGTACAGAGTCAATGTGGAGGCTATATACAGGGTATTACGGTACAGAGTCAATGTGGAGGCTATATACAGGGTGTTACGGTACAGAGTCAATGTGGAGGCTATATACAGGGGTACCGGTACAGAGTCAATGTGGAGGCTATATACAGGGGGTACGGTACAGAGTCAATGTGGAGGCTATATACAGGTGTACGGTACAGAGTCAATGTGGAGGCTATATACAGGGGGTACCGGTACAGAGTCAATGTGGAGGCTATATACAGGGGTACGGTACAGAGTCAATGTGGAGGCTATATACAGGTATTACGGTACAGAGTCAATGTGGAGGCTATATACAGGGTATTACGGTACAGAGTCAATGTGGAGGCTATATACAGGGTATTACGGTACAGAGTCAATGTGGAGGCTATATACAGGGTATTACGGTACAGAGTCAATGTGGAGGCTATATACAGGGTATTACGGTACAGAGTCAATGTGGAGGCTATATACAGGGTGTACCGGTACAGAGTCAATGTGGAGGCTATATACAGGGGGTACCGGTACAGAGTCAATGTGGAGGCTATATACAGGGTATTACGGTACAGAGTCAATGTGGAGGCTATATACAGGGTATTACGGTACAGAGTCAATGTGGAGGCTATATACAGGGGTTACGGTACAGAGTCAATGTGGAGGCTATATACAGGGGGTACCGGTACAGAGTCAATGTGGAGGCTATATACAGGGGGTACCGGTACAGAGTCAATGTGGAGGCTATATACAGGGGTTACGGTACAGAGTCAATGTGGAGGCTATATACAGGGGGTACCGGTACAGAGTCAATGTGGAGGCTATATACAGGGTATTACGGTACAGAGTCAATGTGGAGGCTATATACAGGGGGTACCGGTACAGAGTCAATGTGGAGGCTATATACAGGGGTTACGGTACAGAGTCAATGTGGAGGCTATATACAGGGGTACCGGTACAGAGTCAATGTGGAGGCTATATACAGGGTGTACGGTACAGAGTCAATGTGGAGGCTATATACAGGGGGTACCGGTACAGAGTCAATGTGGAGGCTATATACAGGTATTACGGTACAGAGTCAATGTGGAGGCTATATACAGGGGGTACCGGTACAGAGTCAATGTGGAGGCTATATACAGGGTGTTACGGTACAGAGTCAATGTGGAGGCTATATACAGGGTGTTACGGTACAGAGTCAATGTGGAGGCTATATACAGGGGTACCGGTACAGAGTCAATGTGGAGGCTATATACAGGGGGTACCGGTACAGAGTCAATGTGGAGGCTATATACAGGGGGTACGGTACAGAGTCAATGTGGAGGCTATATACAGGGTATTACGGTACAGAGTCAATGTGGAGGCTATATACAGGGTATTACGGTACAGAGTCAATGTGGAGGCTATATACAGGGTATTACGGTACAGAGTCAATGTGGAGGCTATATACAGGGGTATTACGGTACAGAGTCAATGTGGAGGCTATATACAGGGGGTACCGGTACAGAGTCAATGTGGAGGCTATATACAGGGGGTACCGGTACAGAGTCAATGTGGAGGCTATATACAGGGGGTACCGGTACAGAGTCAATGTGGAGGCTATATACAGGGGGTACCGGTACAGAGTCAATGTGGAGGCTATATACAGGGGGTACCGGTACAGAGTCAATGTGGAGGCTATATACAGGGGGTACCGGTACAGAGTCAATGTGGAGGCTATATACAGGGGGTACCGGTACAGAGTCAATGTGGAGGCTATATACAGGGGGTACGGTACAGAGTCAATGTGGAGGCTATATACAGGGTATTACGGTACAGAGTCAATGTGGAGGCTATATACAGGGGTTACGGTACAGAGTCAATGTGGAGGCTATATACAGGGGGTACCGGTACAGAGTCAATGTGGAGGCTATATACAGGGTGTACGGTACAGAGTCAATGTGGAGGCTATATACAGGGTATTACGGTACAGAGTCAATGTGGAGGCTATATACAGGGGGTACCGGTACAGAGTCAATGTGGAGGCTATATACAGGGTATTACGGTACAGAGTCAATGTGGAGGCTATATACAGGGTATTACGGTACAGAGTCAATGTGGAGGCTATATACAGGGTATTACGGTACAGAGTCAATGTGGAGGCTATATACAGGGTATTACGGTACAGAGTCAATGTGGAGGCTATATACAGGGTATATATACAGGGGGTACCGGTACAGAGTCAATGTGGAGGCTATATACAGGGGGTACCGGTACAGAGTCAATGTGGAGGCTATATACAGGGGTACCGGTACAGAGTCAATGTGGAGGCTATATACAGGGGTACCGGTACAGAGTCAATGTGGAGGCTATATACAGGGGGTACCGGTACAGAGTCAATGTGGAGGCTATATACAGGGGGTACCGGTACAGAGTCAATGTGGAGGCTATATACAGGGGTTACGGTACAGAGTCAATGTGGAGGCTATATACAGGGTATTACGGTACAGAGTCAATGTGGAGGCTATATACAGGGTGTTACGGTACAGAGTCAATGTGGAGGCTATATACAGGGGTACCGGTACAGAGTCAATGTGGAGGCTATATACAGGGGGTACCGGTACAGAGTCAATGTGGAGGCTATATACAGGGTATTACGGTACAGAGTCAATGTGGAGGCTATATACAGGTATTAAGGTACAGAGTCAATGTGGAGGCTATATACAGGGTATTACGGTACAGAGTCAATGTGGAGGCTATATACAGGGTATATATACAGGGGTACCGGTACAGAGTCAATGTGGAGGCTATATACAGGGGGTACCGGTACAGAGTCAATGTGGAGGCTATATACAGGGTATTACGGTACAGAGTCAATGTGGAGGCTATATACAGGGTATTACGGTACAGAGTCAATGTGGAGGCTATATACAGGGTATTACGGTACAGAGTCAATGTGGAGGCTATATACAGGGTATTACGGTACAGAGTCAATGTGGAGGCTATATACAGGGTATTACGGTACAGAGTCAATGTGGAGGCTATATACAGGGTATATACAGGGGGTACCGGTACAGAGTCAATGTGGAGGCTATATACAGGGGGTACCAGTACAGAGTCAATGTGGAGGCTATATACAGGGGGTACCGGTACAGAGTCAATGTGGAGGCTATATACAGGGGGTACCGGTACAGAGTCAATGTGGAGGCTATATACAGGGGGTACCGGTACAGAGTCAATGTGGAGGCTATATACAGGGGTACCGGTACAGAGTCAATGTGAGGCTATATACAGGGGGTACCGGTACAGAGTCAATGTGGAGGCTATATACAGGGGGTACCGGTACAGAGTCAATGTGGAGGCTATATACAGGGTGTTACGGTACAGAGTCAATGTGGAGGCTATATACAGGGTATTACGGTACAGAGTCAATGTGGAGGCTATATACAGGTATTACGGTACAGAGTCAATGTGGAGGCTATATACAGGGTATTACGGTACAGAGTCAATGTGGAGGCTATATACAGGGTATTACGGTACAGAGTCAATGTGGAGGCTATATACAGGGTATTACGGTACAGAGTCAATGTGGAGGCTATATACAGGGTATATATACAGGGGGTACCGGTACAGAGTCAATGTGGAGGCTATATACAGGGGGTACCGGTACAGAGTCAATGTGGAGGCTATATACAGGGGGTACCGGTACAGAGTCAATGTGGAGGCTATATACAGGGGTACCGGTACAGAGTCAATGTGGAGGCTATATACAGGGGTACCGGTACAGAGTCAATGTGGAGGCTATATACAGGGGGTACCGGTACAGAGTCAATGTGGAGGCTATATACAGGGTGTACGGTACAGAGTCAATGTGGAGGCTATATACAGGGTATTACGGTACAGAGTCAATGTGGAGGCTATATACAGGGATATATACAGGGGTACCGGTACAGAGTCAATGTGGAGGCTATATACAGGGTGTACCAGTACAGAGTCAATGTGGAGGCTATATACAGGGGGTACCGGTACAGAGTCAATGTGGAGGTATATACAGGGGGTACCGGTACAGAGTCAATGTGGAGGCTATATACAGGGGGTACCGGTACAGAGTCAATGTGGAGGCTATATACAGGGGGTACCGGTACAGAGTCAATAATGAGGCTATATACAGGGGGTACCGGTACAGAGTCAATGTGGAGGCTATATACAGGGGGGTACCGGTACAGAGGCAATGTGGAGGCTATATACAGGGTGTTACGGTACAGAGTCAATGTGGAGGCTATATACAGGGTATTACGGTACAGAGTCAATGGGGAGGCTATATACAGGGTATTACGGTACAGAGGCAATGTGGAGGCTATATACAGGGGGTACCGGTACAGAGGCAATGTGGAGGCTATATACAGGGGTACCGGGACAGAGTCAATGTGGAGGCTGTATACAGGGTATTACGGTTACAGAGTCAATGTGGAGGCTATATACAGGGTATTAAGGTACAGAGTCAATGTGGAGGCTATATACAGGGTATTACAGTACAGAGTCAATGTGGAGGCTATATACAGGGTATATATACAGGGGGTACCGGTACAGAGTCAATGTGGAGGCTATATACAGGGGGTACCGGTACAGAGTCAATGTGGAGGCTATATACAGGGTATTACGGTACAGAGTCAATGGGGAGGCTATACAGGGTATTACGGTACAGAGGCAATTCGGAGGCTATATACAGGGTATTACGGTACAGAGTCAATGTGGAGGCTATATACAGGGTATTACGGTACAGAGTCAATGTGGAGGCTATATACAGGGTATTACGGTACAGAGTCAATGTGGAGGCTATATACAGGGTATTACGGTACAGAGTCAATGTGGAGGCTATATACAGGTATTACGGTACAGAGTCAATGTGGAGGCTATACAGGGTATATATACAGGGGTACCGGTACAGAGTCAATGTGGAGGCTATATACAGGGGGTACCGGTACAGAGTCAATGTGGAGGCTATATACAGGGTATTACGGTACAGAGTCAATGGGAGGCTATATACAGGGTATTACGGTACAGAGGCAATTCGGAGGCTATATACAGGGTATTACGGTACAGAGTCAATGTGGAGGCTATATACAGGGTATTACGGTACAGAGTCAATGTGGAGGCTATATACAGGGTATTACGGTACAGAGTCAATGTGGAGGCTATATACAGGGTATATATACAGGGGGTACCGGTACAGAGTCAATGTGGAGGCTATATACAGGGGTACCAGTACAGAGTCAATGTGGAGGCTATATACAGGGGGTACCGGTACAGAGTCAATGTGGAGGTTATATACAGGGGGTACCGGTACAGAGTCAATGTGGAGGCTATATACAGGGGGTACCGGTACAGAGTCAATGTGGAGGCTATATACAGGGGGTACCGGTACAGAGTCAATAATGAGGCTATATACAGGGGGTACCGGTACAGAGTCAATGTGGAGGCTATATACAGGGGGGTACCGGTACAGAGGCAATGTGGAGGCTATATACAGGGTGTTACGGTACAGAGTCAATGTGGAGGCTATATACAGGCTATTACGGTACAGAGTCAAGGGGGAGGCTATATACAGGGTATTACGGTACAGAGGCAATGTGGAGGCTATATACAGGGTATTACGGTACAGAGTCAATGTGGAGGCTATATACAGGGTATTACGGTACAGAGTCAATGTGGAGGCTATATACAGGGTATTACGGTACAGAGTCAATGTGGAGGCTATATACAGGGTATATATACAGGGGTACCGGTACAGAGTCAATGTGGAGGCTATATACAGGGGGTACCAGTACAGAGTCAATGTGGAGGCTATATACAGGGGGTACCGGTACAGAGTCAATGTGGAGGCTATATACAGGGGGTACCGGTACAGAGTCAATAATGAGGCTATATACAGGGGGTACCGGTACAGAGTCAATGTGGAGGCTATATACAGGGGGGTACCGGTACAGAGGCAATGTGGAGGCTATATACAGGGTGTTACGGTACAGAGTCAATGTGGAGGCTATATACAGGGTATTACGGTACAGAGTCAATGTGGAGGCTATATACAGGGTATATATACAGGGGGTACCGGTACAGAGTCAATGTGGAGGCTATATACAGGGGGTACCAGTACAGAGTCAATGTGGAGGCTATATACAGGGGGGTACCGGTACAGAGTCAATGTGGAGGTTATATACAGGGGGTACCGGTACAGAGTCATGTGGAGGCTATATACAGGGGGTACCGGTACAGAGT